>NW_010266501.1:21274-29782 GCF_000690775.1 Eurypyga helias
TGGGTGGACAACTGCCTTCTCTTGTTCTTGACCTCAACCTGCCTTGACTGCAACTCTTCTGCTTCTGTCCAACCAGCCTGGCTTAACCTGAAAGCTGTGACCATGTGGGAGCTGTCTCAGAGCTACCTGCACTGTGTTTCTGATTCCAAGTGCCAGTGCCCTCCCTCCTGGGCTGGGGGTGGTTAAGCCAAACTTCTCTTAGATGGCTGTTGTCTTCTCAGTTTCGGGGATAGGGCACATGGGACGTCTGGTTACAGTAATGAAAGTATAGAGTGACTAACAGTCTAGAAAATGCGTTCATGTTTTGCTAAATGTCAAACTTACTGCTCCTCCGGGTAAGGCTTAAGCAAATAAATCTTGATGCTCAATATATTGAGCATGCTCTGCTGCTGTCATCATACTCAAGAGAAGAAATATGAACATTAAAAGGATGCAAAAAATGTTATGTAACAGCAAAACCTTATGCTAATATTTTTACACTTATCTCATAATTAAAAATATATGTGGTTCAGAAGATTTTTTTTTGTCTATTCTGTTTTGGACTGGAGTTGTGCAAAAATATCACTGATACACTCTGATTTACATGGGTGTGGATCCAGCATGAGGGCCTTCTGCGGTTAATAAAATAAAACAAGCAAGGTACTTGTGTTCTCAGAGGGCATCCCTCTTATGCACGTCCTCAGTTCATATGATTTGTACAGGTCTGCTCTGACACTGCAGAGGCTATTTGCTATTCTCATTGTTTTATGAGTTTTGCGGTAGAAGAAATCTGGAGAGAGACTTATATCCTGCCTCTTGTTTCTGCTTCTATGATTGACTGGGTTAATTCTACTTATAGGTGTGTTGGGGCTGTCAATAATCTCTTTTAAGGTGGGTATGGAGATCACTTGTCTTTGCCTGCCTGCAGACAAAGAAGCTGGGCTTTGCTGCTGTTTGTGCTGTCTGGAAACAGCTTCCCCTGGTGAGAAATACCTCTGTAATGATTACCAGGCAGTGAATGTACAACAGAATATCTAATGGTATCTCTATCTGTTGATTCAATGTGGTAAAAACCGTCCAGCCTCTCACAGAACTGCCTCACAAACAGTTCCCATTTGAGTTGCTGAAAGAAACATTGAAATGGGTGTGTTTTATAGAGAGATGTAAATTTTGCGGTGTAAGCTGCGTGCTTCCTTTTCTTCCCTCATTTCCTTCTGTATGTGGTTCCTTTTCCTTTCAGTTTCCTACCTCAAAAGCTCTTTGAAACCTCTTTCCTTCTCTAATACTCACCTCTCAGCATTGCTAGAGCAGGCTCCTTCACCCTCTAACTTCTGCTATAACTCACTGGGGTCTGTTAGAGTTACAGTGCTTCTGTGCCTCTGCTATTTTTAAAATTGCTAGAGACAGTAGGAAATGTATCTATGGAGGAAACTAATCTGATTTTTTTTGTCTGTTGATTTTTTCAAGATACCCCCAACTAAGTATTTGCTAAGGTGTAGCAATGAAAGCCAGGATTAGCGAAGTAGCCTTTGGGTAGGTTTTTCTTTAGAAAAAAAATAATCTATGTATCCTTCCGGCTTGGCTGAAACTTCTCTTCTCTCTTCCAGATTTTAGAGCATGCTTTGTCCGCGTTGTAATTGGGTGACTTGGCTGTTCAGGGTTTATTCCGGCGCAATATAAACGTGGGGTACAGAGAACACACGGACTGTGAAGGTTGTGAGGAGAGCTTAGAAAACAAGTTGTTCCCGTTTTATTCACTCAGTCATTTGAAGAGTTATGCTACATGCTAAATCAAGGAGATGGAGAGGCGTTCCTGTGAGATAAGGCACACCCCTCGATGTCATGTGTCTGCTCATTTTGAGGTGGCAGGACCTGTTGAGATGTGGCGGTGGTGGTCGGGTTTGGGTGACGTCCAAAGTGGAAGGTTGGGAAGATGAGTTAACTGGGACTCGTGCATCTCCTGCACAACAGGATCCTGGTGGCGTGCCGAGTCCCACTCGCTCGAGACGTGCCTGTGCAATCCTCAGCTGAAGGGTTATTTATTGTTATTGCAGCATCTGCCTTGTGTACGTGACTGGTACGAAGCTGCAGTTTGTGAGCAGTGGTAACCCCCCACCTTCACCCACTTCCAGGGCTGGGTGAAACACCTGACGGGGTAGCTATGCAAAGATAACTAGAATGTAAATCCGTGCCCAGCTTAGTGTGGAATTTTCTTCCTGGAGCATTGGGAGGACAATCACCTGCTTTTTGGAGTGCAGAGTACACGTCCCTTGCTATGCTGGAACAACACCCCTGAGCATCTTCCTCATGGCATATCCCGGAGGGAGGCAATGTTTTACATTGTGGATCAGATAATGATGGAAAAAGCAGGGAGGAGGCAGAAATAAGATCAACAAGCGAGAATGAAGAGGGTTTTTGCAGCTGAAAGCTGAATATGTGTTAATCACAGGTAATTTTCCTGGATCCAGACTGGAATTGTCTCAAGGATGTATTGCAGCACCTTCCCTGTACATCCGTGGCTAGGTGGATTATAATACTGGACAACAACATTTTGAAGTTTATTTGATTGACCAGGGAGTGATGTGTAACAGCAGTAAGCTAGCAAATATTATGATTGATACGCAGCTACAACCATATTTTAGCAGTTGTGCTATTTTGTTTTCTGAACCAGCACATTTCCGAGTCAATACAAGCCAGCATGAGGGACTTTTGAGCTGCTGCTGTTAGTTTATGGTAACGTTAGCAAATTTACTGAGGTGTCATGTAACGGGAATTGTTCAGGTTAGTGTACTTAATGCCGCGGTGTCGGTGATGCTGGCGTAAGCTCAGAGCCTGCCGTTATTAGCACTGCTGATAGCAGTGGCTCTATGAGACAGTTTCTTGGAGTAACGTGGGGGAAAACGGTTCTTTTGCAGTTGTCTCCCTTCATGGCTAGCAGCAGGGAGAAGACACACTGTGATATTAAAGCTCAACATTAAAAAATAAAAAATGATGGCATATCAGGAATTTATACATCTGTACATAAAGAGATGACCTAACATTCTTGACCTTATCTCTTGCCTTCTGTTCAAAAATGGGAAGCTGCTGTCCTGCTATTTCCATGACAGCTCAATACCTCTTTCCTATTGGGACTGGCTCATCCCACGAACAGTGGGAGAAATTGGAGCCCTGCAGCTCATATTAACCATCTTGGTATTTTATAACGTGTCTGTCAATCATTAGAGTATTGAAAAAGGCTATTTCACATCACCCAGATGAGTTCCAAGAAAATGACTTTGTGCTGCAGAGAAATATCATGTTTTGCTTTTATAATGCTATACATTGTACTGCAATATGATGAGATTCTTTTTTCTTATAATATGGCATCATTATTTGCTTTTTCCATGGACAAAGGCCAAGCAGATGCCCTTTGTTGCTTGTGTAACCGAGCAGTTAAAAAGCCAGCAGCAAGTGTAAATAGATATGTTTCCTTTTATATTAAATACTTTCATTCTCTGTAGAAAAGAGTAAAAAAACTTAGGAAGCAGTTTGAAGTTTTGAAGTGAACAGCATCTTTTTAATTAAAAATCCTTATGTGTCTGTGCCTAGAAAGTCTTCATGCTCAGTCCTGTCCTTCCAAAATAAGACCTGGAGTAAAGTTCTTTCAAGGTGAGGATCCCCTCAGCTTAGAGGAAGGGCAGGAAAGTCATTGCTGGAGTTGGGGCCATTGGAAGCAACTGTCAAATATCAACATGTGACAAGAAAAGAAAAAAATCACTTTTGCTTCAGTGACTTCCTAGTCTGGGATCCTCAGGGCTGGGCTCCCCTCTGCTTGCAAGCAGCTCTGGGCAATAAATAAATCTTATGTTGAAGTGAATGCTTGTATGGTACTGAGGGTGTTACAAAGCTGTGAGGCCCAAACAATCTGCACTGACATCTGAAGAGATGCATTTAAAGGCTGTATTTTCAGGCCTCATAATATCCCTGTCAGCGAAGGCAAGCTTGGGTTCCTTGACATGCCTCACTCAATGAATAAAGCTTTATGGATAATTAGCTATTTCATTTAGCTTTTTGACCATCTGCTATCCATCATCTGAGAGTTTCATGCTCTCTATATTTATTAATAATGAGCCATGACTCGTTGAGGTGTGCAGGACAGGCAGTGGTCTGCCTAGGCTCATTTTGTGAGCCACAGTGTCAGCTGAGGGTCGCTGCTCTTGCTGTGCCTGTTCCATATGGAAGCAGGCAGGTCCAGGGGATGCCTTGCATCCCTCTCAAGAGGTCAAGGCTGGCTGTGATTTTCCAGGTTGGGTATTCTGCTTGCAGGCAAGTGAGCTGTAGCATTGCCATGAGATTAGTGTTGTTTTGGAGCGGCTGCTGTGCCATAGGTTAAAACCGAAACTACTGGAAGTGTAGTAGCTCCAGTAGTTTTTTGACTGTTTTATTTCAGAATTTGACTGTTCTATTTCAGGTTGAATTCCTGTAATTACCTCTTGTCTCTGCTGTTTTTCTCTGCTTTATGTTCTTGTGGCTCACGACCTTTGAAGCTATCAAAAGAAGAAAAGGAACTTTTTTCATTCTCAGAACGAACCTCTGTACCCAGTAGAAAGTTTTAGGTGTGTTGAAATGTCCTCCCTGGTCTCTGGCTTCCACCCCGTGAAGATAAGTGTCCCCTGTGAGTCGTGTGGCAGATGTCTTGCTTTCACTAGTGTGCTATAAGTCTGTGCTGAAGTGCCTGAACTGCCCACCAGCTCTTTGTTCATGTGGTTTTGGTTCAGCGGCTGAAGGGCAGCATGAGCAGATACTGGGCTTCAGCTCAGTGAAGGATACTGATCATGTATATGTATATACATCCCTGCAAAGTCATGAAGACAGGCAGTATAGGAAGGACTACATATACTAATGTCAGAGGACACACACACTCATTATTTACCTTGGAGCAGAGAATGGGAGATAATTCAGTGCCAAGCACTGATGACATGAAAAAGCAAGAAGAGCATCCCCCACTCTTCTTGTTGCCTTCTCATATTTATCCATTTCAGGGCCAACAAGAATGCCTTTGGCCTCTTTAACCTGCAACTCTGTAGTGTGTTGTGGAGCACGTCCAGGAGCAAGGAGATACTTACAGCAGAATCACAATGAATTTTCGGCTGATAGTGTGTTACTGCGTGTGCCCTGACACAGAGTCAACTCACAGAAATTTCAGCTGCATTGACAGACACGATTGTAGCAAAGAATCTGGCTGGAGTCATCATTGGGCTACACAGAGCAACTGCTAAACCCTGGGCTACTTAGAATATAAGCAGAGAGCTTTGAGGACTTTGGGTAATAACCTCAGGTTTGGTTTGATTTCTCATGTTTTTCTGCCCTACCTGGAAAGGCAGTGGATGACCCACATGTGGGCTTATTGCATTTTATGTTTTTTCTTATATTCTTGGTGTCCTCTGTGAGAATGGCGGGGGAGAAACAGTACGGTGCAGAGACCTGTTAATATCATGAGGTGTCTTCTGCAAAGCAGGGAGCAACCGCTCTCTCCACAAGAGAGGAGACAGGAATATTGTTTTATTTGTAAGGTGATAGGAGGTGAAGGGTTGCAGAACAAAAAGCCTCAGCGTGATAGCATGGACTTAATCTATGCTTAGCAATAAAAGTGAGGGTATTGTACCAGGAGGAAGAAAACCATCTTAGGGGCAGCTGGCTTAAACTCCCAAACTGCCCTAAACATTAAATGATGTATGAGAAACTCAGAAGTGTTGTTTGAAGAAAGATATCTTCCCAGTTACACTCCTTGTACTTCTTATAACAATTACCTATCAGCAGATACAGCAAAGTCAGTATCACTTTCATGAGGAGCCATTGATGCTTTAGGAAATTGCTTTTCTCTCCCTTTTTCCTTTTGCTGGAGAGTTGCCTATTATTAGCCAAGACCTAGCAGTGATTGATTCTAGGATGGAAGGAGTGACATTTGAATAGTCAGAGCTGCAGTGACCTACTTCTCGTAATAGCTTGGTAAGAAGCTCCACAATGGGTTCTGCTTCTGAACAGCTGTATCTTTCAAAAACATTTGCATTGTGGGAATTTTAATCTCATCTCTGCCCCTTTGTAGCTGGCTAAATGTGTGAAAATATAAAGATTTCCCAATGAGTGAGTTTGCAAAACGGCGTTTGAAACAAGTTAAATGGTGCAGAAAGCAGGTCCTGGCTGATGTGTCAAGACGTAAGAAATGCTGTAGTGTCACAGCGAGTTAACTCTCATTAGGAACGGGGTGTAGAGGTGCTGGTGGTGGCATGTGTCTGGGGCTTGACATGCTGCTTTTGTTCAGAGAGCCTGTTTACCTCCATCTTCTGCTTCTGGTTTGGAAAAGTTCCTCAGTTGCTGGCACCGCGCCCCTGGCCCCGCCTCACCTGCTCCTCCCACATTTCCTTCCATCCTCACACCCTCACCCCACTCCCCAGTTTTCTTCATTTTCCTTCTCCCACAATCATAATGCCTCCCCTGCTTCTCCAAACCCAGCGTAAAGATGAAGCTGTATATCGTTACTGATAACTCTAAATCATGTCTTAATTTGGAGATGAAAACTGTCTTCTAGTATTTCCTCCAATTAAACACACAACATAGAGAAAAGATGTACTAAATAGTTTATGGAGATATTAAAAAAGGAAAAGCTAAGTATCTGAAATCTTGAATTTCCCCAATTCATGGGTTTTGGGGGTTTTTTTGGGTCAAAAGATGCTCAATAGATCTTCCTAGAGTTAACTTCTTAGTAGTTTAATATGGAAGCTGTTTGTGTCAATAACTTACTGCTATGTAACAAATTTGCCAAGGTTCAAGACAATGATCTTTTGGCTGCTTTTCAAATCAATAGGAACAAATGAGGCATTTCAACAGTTATTTTTCCACTGAAATAAAACTACATTTCACTCAGGAATCATTTCATGGAAATAGGCTGCTACAATTAGGAGTAACTCAGATTAGTGGTGATCCATTTCACAAAACCTTTCCCCAAAACAGAACAGGCAAATATCTCTTCCCCCCTCAGTAAAATACTTCCCCCAAAAAAGATCTTTCTGTTTGTGCTTGTTAATCTGAATAGAGAAAAAGAAAAAAAAAAATCAATTTGGTGTTAAAACTTTTCTACTTAGAAAAAAATCCACCCTCAACAGAATCAAGTTAACTAATGGGAAAGCTATTTTTCTGCCAAGAGGCTGCATCATTAAACTAGGAATTAGACAAATGAGATCCTAATGCATTTTAATAAAAACAATGTATTTCTCCCTTCACTCTAAAACCCCGTGGTCTTGGATATTTTTTGTGCTTTGCCTACTGGCTGTGTGGAGCTCAGTTATAATTGCTCAACTTATAACTCCTTCTGACACTTATACCTAGAGCAAACTGCGTCACAAGGATGTAGATGTATTCTGAGAGCATGAAATATTTTGTAGTTATTCTAGAACTGTGTTCAGGAGAAATGAAGATAATTTTGAATGGTTCTTCAACCACTGAAAATATGAATCTGCTATGCATTTTGTGCATATTATGCTTATGTTACTGTTCTGCATTGTCCCATTAACAGTGTGCGTTTTGAAAAGTAATGGCATTATGTAGGAATAGCATTTATCTACGTAACTATTCTGTTCTTGGAGTGTACTAAACCCTAATTGTTTCCTTTTGTGAGTAAGATTGAGCCTTATGACTTTTATTTCTTGTAGCTAACGTTGCAGAAAAAACTACTCAATGCTGAGCCCGATCCTAGCCTCGCCCCAGCACAGTTTGTTTTGGCTGCGGCACTGAACCGTGTGTTCAGGACCGGACCTGACGATGCATTAACCTACGGCAGCTTGCTCGCCTTTGGGCCCTGAGCTGGGTTTGGATGCCTACCAGCAGGAGGCTGTGAAAATCAGGGGAAACTGGTAAAAGGGGATCTTGTGAATAAATCATATTTAATTTGTAAATCATGTTCAGATGCAAATGACGCCTACTTTACAGAAGCAATTTTTCAGTTTTCCTGCCTGCATGAGAGACTTGCTGTGTCACTCTTCCCAGCTGTGTGAATCCAAGGCCACCATCCCTTTCACCTGTTTGAAATTTCTTCCCCTTTGTCTTCTGTTACTTCAGCACGTCTCTCTTTTGATAGCTCTGCTGTATTTTTGGCTGCCCTGTTTAACATGTGTGTGTTCTATTATTATTATTTTTTCTAATACACATGGCACTTGTGAACTCCTTGGGATTTGCTTCCCTCTGTAACTTTACTAGTGTTTCATGCAGGATGAAATTGGAAAGCCTTCAAGTATAAAACAAGCCCATGTACTGACGGAGTAATGTGGGTATTAAACACTGTACAAGAAATGCTAGTGAAATTTTAAATTCCTTTGCTTGGAGTTGGCTTTCCAGTGGGAGGCAGGATTTAAAAAGCTGTTGCTGAGTGTGAAATGAGCAAATACTGTGCAGGGGGAGCTTTGCCACTGCTGTTTCCCACTTCTTGTCCATGGTTTCCATCCTTCAGAGTGTTTTACACATGGCAGATCCACTTCTCCTTAGCTTGTGTCTTTC
>NW_010266501.1:29801-35206 GCF_000690775.1 Eurypyga helias
GCAGCCACCGGCTGTCAGCGCTGAGCTGTTACAGGGTGTGGATGTGGCCTGCTGCTCCTCTCCTCAGCCACTTGCACCTTTCTGGTAGCTGCTCTGAGGAAAAGCACCCAGATAGTGCCTTCCAACACCCCTGCTCCTCACCAGGGCTCTGCTAAAGAAGCCTTGGCTGTGTGTAGATGGTGGAGCATACTCTTCGTTGCAAACACAGTTTGGGTCATGAAGGTGAGCAAAGCGTGCCAGTGGAGACCGTGTTGATGAGGCATGTTGGCAGGCTTGGTCACGTACAGTCAGGTGGTAAATGTAGTGCTGGTCTTTCAAGTATGTGTCTGAGCTTCTTGTGTTTTCATTTGGGTGGTCGTGTGACTCTATATGGTGATGAGAGAAGGTGAAGAATTACAGCTGAGCAGGACTTGAAGGAAAAGGAAAACCCCAATGTTTTGCCTGTAGTCCTGCTGGTAGTATTCATGGATTTGAGTTCATGTAGTACTCTTAGGTAAGGGGATGTATGGATTCCACTGAAGAGAGGTATTTCCCTTTATTCGTTGGGAGGCAAACCCCAAATATCAAATGTGCACTCGAGTCACTGCCTGTCAGTGTAGTCGAGACACCAAATGTGGCCTTCAGCTGTGTCCGGGGCACTTGTGTGCAGACAAAAAGCAAAGGTGAGTTTTAAACCCTTTCCCACCCACTCACCACTTTTCCCTGCTCATGGCATCAGTGAAGATCAAAACCAACCTCAGCTTCAGGCTGGGTTGCCCCAAGGCTGCTCACCCTTTTCTTACTCACCCAGACTGCAAGTGCTGCAGATTTTGCTGTATCATTGGTAAAAGAGGTGACAAATGTGTGCCTATGTCTCACTCACTGTGTGTTGGTGGGCAGGTGGGCTCCCCTGACATGATTTGTGGTCCCTGTGTTTTTTAGAATCTTTGTTACCTTATTTCCCAAAGCTGCGGGGTTGTATAAAATATAACAACATACAATGCACAGCAAATTGTAGAACTTTTGCTGCTTGTTACACTGAGTCAGAGGTGAAGCTCTTGTCTTGCTTTGTCTGTCATGCTTCATCTGTCACAATAGGAACAAAAAAATCTTTCATGGTCTTGACTCGAACTAAATATAAGCATGGAAATTGCCCACTAATTGCCATCAATGTCAGATAATTTTCTCCTATACAGTAGTTATATTTGTTTATTGTGCAAGTTTATTGCAGTCTTCTGGCCAGTGCTCATGATCAATACCCACAAAGGAAGGGGATGTAGAAAATTCGGGGCCTGACTAGCAAAGCCCAGTCAGAAGTACTGGAGTTTAGTTCAGCCTGAGCAATAGAACATGATAGTACTGTCAGTTTTGTTATCTTGTCCCAGATTCTCAGATACAAAAAGGCCTTCAGATAGTCAAGACAGTTAATTTGTGACTTAGTGTTAAGTAGATAAAATCAGTATAACTCTAGGGATAGTGCTGTAATTCCTATTTCACTCACTGTCTTGTGGTGCAGCTCAGAACATGAGGCTCCCTCCTAGTCTACACCTATGGATAGTTTTGCCAGCTCTGTACATCCATTGATTCTTGCTATGGTAAAGAAGGAAAGACTCATTTTCTGAGGTTGTATGATTAGGTGAGATTCTCAGGCTTTGTTTAGAAAGTTCCTGATCTTTTTTCAGTGGTGGAGAGGATTTTAGAAATGTGATCCCTGAGGGCTCAAAGGCTGAAAGAATGAATGCCAGAGATATTATTTTCAAATTTTGTGCATTCTGATATCTGATGTGGCTTTTCACAGCTTAAAGATGCATAATAGCCTTAAAGTGCCTGACCCAGTTCCCATTATGATGAAAAGACAAATATTTTGCTGCACTAGCAAAAAAGATAGGTTTCACTGAGGCACCTGCATCTGCATTTTTGGTGCAAAATGGATGTCTGCTGCTGTTGTGGAGCCACACAATCCTGCCCAGTGTGAAAGGCTTTTCTCCCTGCTCTGCCAGTTGCTTTCCACAAACTGTCCTGGCTTTGGAAAACGATGCCTTCACATAGGTGAACCCTAGGACTGGAGCAAGGTGCCTTCTGTTCTGCTTGAGATCTCATACTGTAATAGGTATGGTGAGATATAGCCATTTATTTGTTAGTTTGCTGAATCTTGATTATATTTTTCTCATCTCAGTAACACAACAATTTCCCTCCAGGGTGCCCCCAAATGTTGTCTGTGAAAGTGTCCAGACCAAGACAAATTCTGACCTTTGGCCACTGAATTGATGAGCAGCTTTTGTGGCAACTGACTGCTGCTAGCAGAAGTGATTCAGGGCCTTGCCCAACTCTGGGAGAAGAGGTTTGGAGAAGAGGTCAGATGTGAGCTTTTTGCTTACCCATGAGTGTAACGGGGTCAACAGTAGTTCCCCATAGTTCAGTGCATGGTTCATACTCTTTTCCATGAGGTGGGTCTTCTGTGGCCAGAGTTCGTTTTTAAGATTTCATGTGCAAAGCAGTTCACGGCCTGAACTGGTTTAATCTACGACATTCAGGAAAACTTCGCTGAAGTCCTGTGAAAGTTAAGAGTGTGAGTCCTTACTGAGGGTAAGTCCCTACGGCTATTGAGAGTTGGCTAAACTTGGCCCTTGAGGTGGTAGAAAGAGGGATGGTCAGAAACCATCTAGGCACAGGGGTATAGCAAATAATTTCTGCTTAAGGACTTCTCACTCAGCCGCAGTTTCACAACAAAGCATCTAAATGGTTTCCAGGGCACAGTGTTTGTGTTACAGCCTTGGAGCCCAGGCAAAGCCACCCTGAGCACTGTGCAGCTGAGGTAGGTATGCTCTCCCGTTCCTCTGAAATCCCAACTTTCGGCTTTATAAATCCCTTGGCAATCCTTCTAAGAAAATGCCTGTGTCGGAACAAATTAGTATTACCATTGACATGATAATAAAAGGTGAAATCAGACATTGCTTAGAGAATTGAATTCCTGCGCTAAAATGCCACTGTCAGGGCTGCGCATTACGCAGTACCTGCACTTGCTCGTTTAACGTAGTACGTCATCTTCAGCTCTACAGCTGGCTTTCGGCTCTTCCCCCTCCCTCCCCTTAATAATTGGCAAATGACGGAATGTGATTACATGGCCATTTACAGTACTTATTAGCATTTCATTTATAACATTATCATATAAAACTGACTTAATTGCCCTCTGGGTGTAAACATTTAAATCTTGTAAATGGCAGCTCCATTCACTTCTCTGCCACTGAGGAATACAGTATATTACTTCTCAGAAAAGAAAACAGGAATTTGTCACGGACGGCTACATCCACTGTATATGAAGAAGAAAGAGCTTAAAAGATGCTGTGGCTCCTTGGGAGTATAGACAAGGATAACAACATAATTTGCATTCAGATATTTGCATATATGGTACAGTAATTTGGCATGACTCCTTTGGTTTTTATCTCAGAGGAGGAAAGGACCAATATTTCTATTTAGTATCCTAAAAATCACAAAGTCTAGCACTGAAAAAAAGTCTTTGTATGAGCATCCATAGCCTTGTCGCTGTAGAATTGTTCCCAGTAGAGTATTGATTGGTGCTTTGCCAAATCTGCATTCAAATATACCAACTGATAGCTTGGCATTCGTTTCTGCTGGAGAGCATTCCAGAAACTAAGCAATGGTTTGTCTGGGGATTTTTTTTTCTTGGTGTTTAGTCCTAAATTTCATTCCAGTTCCCCCTGTGTTCTTACCTGAGCTGTCACCTCTGTGCTTATTCAGCGAAGCTGGACGTGTTTTTAACCATGCTATCCACATTCATATCTCCTTGAAAGGGACGTCTGAACTGCTTCAGGGAGCTGTTGCTTTCTGCCTCACATTGCTTTTAAAATTCCCACTGCTGATCTCTCTTCCATAACACTCTGCCCCTGCCTGCAAAAGTTACAGGCCATTTTCGTCTGAACACGCTTTGGATAACAGCTCGCTTGAACCACCAAGCAATGTGCCAGATGCTGCTGTGCCGGGGCTGTGAGTCTGATCCAGAAGGCACTGCAGCCAGAGGAAAGCCTCCATTGATTTTGGGTCGGGACCATAATGAAGAACCAGGGAATAGATAATGGTTCATGATGCAAAACACTGAAATCTGAGCCTGCGTCACAGTGCAAAGATGGGGAAGTTCAAGGCCAAGGGTCTTCCACAGCCATAACCAAGAGGTAACAGCAATGAGCTCATACTCCTAAAAAAAAATATTCCAATAAAGACCAGAGTAATTTCTGCAGCCAGATGTGGGCAGAGCTCAGCTTGGCAAGGGTGGGCTGGAAGCACTGCATAGGCTCTGGGGTGATAAAACAGCTGGGGAGGGCTGTGGGGCAAGGTGGGAGCTTGGGGCTCTCTGGGCAAGAGCTGGGGGGATTTGGTCGCAGACTGACAGTGTGAACACAGTTTGTATTATTGGAGTTTGATGGGAGGAAGAGGAGGAGAGGTCCGCAGGGCTGGAGGGGTCTCAGGAGCTTTGGGAGGGTTGTGACTGTGACTGGGGGTCACTGTGGGTTCTCCCTGCTCCTGCCCTAAGTATGGGGAGGAAAAAAGTGTCTGGAAAGGCAGATGGTCAGGGCCAGAGGCAACAGCTCACCCGTAAAACAAAGCATTTCTATCCTGTGGTGTTTGGGCAAGAGTCACCCGTGTGCATCTGTCTTTCAGTAAAAGGCTGCACAGGTGAGACATGGAAAGAGGCTGCTTGCAATAGAGGAACCATGCTTGTCCCGCCTTCTCCCTTCCTGCCGTGCTGTTGTCTCAAGCCGTGCTGCATCAGCTTGTCTGTCCGTGGTCTCGGCATCCAGTGGAGGAGGGGGGAGCTTCTTCCCCAGGGCTGTGGGCTTCTATTTTGGTCTCACGTCTCCATCTGGACACCCTTCTGCTTTTGCCATGTGGTTGTGTGCCGTTTCTGTTTGTGCTTCACTTGCTTCCAGCACCTTCCCATTTGGGCACTATCCCACCGGTTTCTTCCATCCCCAGAAAGCCAGCCTTTGAGCTCCTTGCCCCTAAACTGCTCCCCCATGTCCTTTTGCCCTTTTCTTTCAGGTCACCATCCCAGAGCTCGAGCGTATGCTTCCTACAGAAGGTGAGGAGCGAGGTGACTTAATCCTGCATAAGGAGCTTTTTAGGTATGACTGCAGTCATGTAAGTCGGGGGCAGTGTCAGAAGCTGCTCAGTGTTCTGCTCTCCCACAGCCCCCCATGGCCGAGCTGAGGACAGCCAGAGGGCCCTGGCTCCACAGCCCTATCCGTGATGTGCCTTTTGGCTGACTGGCTCATCCTTATCCTACCACCTTGCGCTGGGGCCCAGGAGCAAAGCTGAAAAAGTTCCTCAGAGCCCACAGTGCGTGGGAATGGTCTCTGCTCTGGGAGAGGCTTCCTGGATGCCCTGTCTTCATAGAATCATAGAATCAT
>NW_010266502.1:0-619 GCF_000690775.1 Eurypyga helias
CTGCCACAGCTGTGGGCGGGTGGCTGAACAGCAGAGGTGGTGACTGTGCGCAACCCCAAACCTTCCCTCTGACGCCCCGGGGTGTGGGTCGTGCCTGCAGCACAGCCCAGACAGACCTTGGCCTTCCCCGGAGGCAGTGGAATCACTGCTTTCCCAGCCCCTCTGCCCCATCTCCTCCGGAGGCACTTTGGCTGCCCGCATCGGTGAGGCTGGAGTTTCCTTCTGGGGAGCATTCGTGGTGCAGGGATGATCAGGAGGAGCTGTGGAGGAGACGCCTGAGAGCAGTGCTTCTCCAGGAGAGAAGTTCTGACATGGCTTTTCGCACAGCACATGCCTGCTGGGGACACCTGCCCTTGTGCCCATGCCAGCCAGCAGCATGGGCCAGGGACCCCGCAGGAAGCCCCGGCACAGCACTCTCAGTGCTGGGCCCTGCTGCTCAGCAGTGCTCGTGTTCCTGGTGGGATGGACACAGCCGGTGCTGCGGCACAGACCCCCCAGCGTGTCCGGCTGTGCCTCGGGGGTGTTATCCTGCAGGTCTGGTGATGCCTTTGGCACCGGTTCCTGCCCTCTGTTTCCGCCCTGTGAGGGTAATTCCACCTCCCTTACCGCAATCCCACAG
>NW_010266502.1:672-1320 GCF_000690775.1 Eurypyga helias
GGTAGGATTGCTGTGTGCCTGGAGGTGCTTACTGTGTGCCACCCTCAACGACCCCACACTTCAGCAGCATCCTGGATCCTGCGGGATCCTTCATCCAGAGGGCAGATGAGAGGGGAGTCTCCAGCCAGCGCGGTGAGGTGCCCTGCGGCCAGGTGATGCGGGAGGCCAGCAGAGCCTGCAGAGGCACAGATGCTCCCACCTTGTGGTCCAGCTGGAGGCTGAACATCCTGTAGCACCTTGAAGCCACGGGCAGCACACACCTTGATGGGGCTCGAGCCCAGGGTGCGCTGGGGCACACCTTGCTGCCCCAAAAAATGGAGCCTTGAGCAAAGGAGAGCAGCTAAACCTCGGCCCCGTGACCAGGATTGCTATGACTGCTCACCCGCCACAGCTCCTCCCGCACCCTGACCGTTTGCCAAGCACTTGGATGGTCCCTTGCTTGGAAGAGCTGACAATCCAGGGATTTTTGTTTGCATATTAAACCATCTAAGTATTCAGAATCGGCTCCAGCTACCGCTGCGGGTAAAGCAGCTCCAAGATATATAGTTCCCTGCCAAACCTGCCTACGCTACCTCCGAGGCAGGGGTGCCGCTGCCCTCCGATGCTGCCGGGACTGGGCATATGGCGGGGCTCTGAGCCCCCAGCCGG
>NW_010266502.1:1348-14644 GCF_000690775.1 Eurypyga helias
CGATGCTGCCGGGACTGGCCATATGGCGGGGCTCTGAGCCCCCGGCTGGCACTCATGCAGCATCCGACTGAGCGCGCAGGGAGAGCACCTCCCTGCTAAGCTGCCAGCGAACACGTGGGGAGCTCGCCCAGCAACTACCCTGTTGGGGGGCTTCCAAATGCGTGCCCAGCTCTCCATCCTCGGGAAGCGGTTGCAAAGGAGTGGGTCACACTTGCCTACACCGCAGGGGAGCGGGATGGGGGAGCTGGCATGCACCTTGCTGTCCTGTGCCCAGGTCCTTGTGGCTGTGGATGAAAGACCCACTCCAGATCCATGCGTGGGGCAGGATGAGACCTCACCCCGTGGGACAGTCACACTCAGGCCATTTGCTGCGTGCCGGGCACTTTGTCTGGCTGTTTTTTCCCTGTGTGGTTTGCGGGACCTGGAGTTGGTTGGCCTGCCGGGCACAGCACAGAGCGTGTCCCTTTTCCAGGGCAAGCCAGTCTGGCTCTCCTGCTCCCGTTTTGGGAAGCAGGGATCAGGGGAGTACACCCTGCCCTGCACGTAGGCCATCCTTGGGTAATGACTGTGTTTGGCTGGTCTGATGCAATGGACTAATTAGGAATTTGCTGTCACCACAGCTGGACTCACCTGGCTTGAACGCTGCAGACGGGTGATTCTCAGTGTGACAGTCCTCCAGCCTCCCCAGGGACCAGGAATAGCAGCGAGGGGATCACATGGCTGCTTTGGCTGTCCTCCCCTGCACCATGCCAGCCTCCTGGCAGCCACATGTGCGAGCGTCACGAGGTGGCTTCAGTGGCCGAGGGGGAACGTGCTCCTCCTCACCAGCCCTGGGGACAGGCAGGTGACAAATCTCCTGATGTTCTGGCACCACATGTGGCTAGGATGCAGCCGTGGCAGGACAGAGCGGTGGTCGTGGCACCCCTCCTCTCTGGGATTTAGCCAAGACAGCCAAAGGTGCTGGGGTGACCTGATGCCTTTGGAAATGTCTTGCCGGTGGTTGGCAAAGGCCCTTCTGCCAAGCAAAGAGCTGAGCAGAGCAGACGTGTGCTCCTTGCAGTAGGGAAGCGTCCTGCTGCCTGGCTGGGCATGGCACCCTGCGTGTGCTGGCCCTGTGGTGGCACCCAGGAGCTGTGAGGTGGGGTAGGCACAACATGAAGGACTCCACAGACTGAGTCTGTCCCAGGTAATACCCAATACAGAGAATCCGTCAGTGCCAATGAGTAGTTTTAGTACCTGTCCGAGTGGCCCAGGTCAGCCACCTTGCCTTCGGTGCTTATACTAGCCCAGGGCATCCCAGCGTCACTGGGTTTTCTCCCAGAGAACGCCTGGAAAGAGCCCACTCCCTGCATGTCCCAAGGGTCGGGATCTGGGAGGGAGTGAGAACCTGCTTGGTGCTGAGAACCATGGTGCTGAAAACGTGCTGAGAACCACCTTGGTGACCGTGAAGTTGGGGGTTCCTGGGAAAGACGTGCTGGGCACCAGCAGAAATCAGCTGCAGCTGCTGGAAGAGCCTCTGAGAGGAAAACTGTGCGGCCCACGGAAAATGAATTAGTGTTGATGTTCACAGAACTTTGTTTAGATGAAGCAGTATGGCTCAAAGCTGTTCAGCTGTGGGGAGCCGGTCACTATGGCACTTACTAAAACTGTCTTGTGGTGTTGCTGTGCATGGTGCTGGCCGATTGTCTGGGTGGCAGTGGGTAGAGCTGTTCCTGTCCTCGTCAGCCTCCTGCTCTGCACCTCTCTCCCTGGATGCTCCTCGTAGCGAGAGCGCTGAGTAAGCGGTGGTTTTCCTTCCTGGAGCTGGATGCTCTGAGTGATACCCTCTCCCAAAAGGCATTATCTCTTGCAGCATTTGCAAGGAGGTTGTGGTGGGGGGTATCGGTGCAAGGATCTGCCAAATATTCCTGTGGATGCGGGTGCTGGGGATGGGGAGGCCACAGGCAGCCTTGCCCCGGCTCTGCCCTGGCTCTGCTGGGCTGGTGACCCTGGGGTCCCTGCCATCATCAGGGCACCAACTCTTCCCCCAGCTTCCAAAGGCAAAGTGTGGAAAAAGGGCTGTGGCTGAGGATGGTGGGCTGTGCTCCGCTGGCACCAGCACCTCGGAGCTGGTTGTGTGTGTGGCTCTGCCGGCTGGGGATGGGCACGCACCAAGCACCTCAGACCCATGGAAAAAAACCCCTATTTTTTTCCTGGAAACCTATATAAATTGGAACCATCTCCCAACGAGAAGCACCGAGTTTGGTTTCCTGATGTAAAGCGGCAGCTACAATGAAGAAAAAGACAAAAAAAAAAAAGGCTGGGCCACCCACCGTCTGGGGAGAGCTCGCCCTGGGCCCCCGGGGCGTTCGGAGGGGGAACCGGCCGGGCCCTGGGGTCTCCGCAGGTGGGACGCTTGCTGCCTGCAAATGTGGGGAAGCCTTCCCGCAGCCTTCCCAAACCCAGGGGAGCCACCTTAAGAGCTCTCCCTCCATAGGACCAAACGGGATCCGCCAGGCGTTTCATATACCATATTCTATAGCCAAGGAAACCTTAACAAAGAGCCGTACGCTCTCACGTTTCGCTTCAGGCTTCTCCCTGCTGCAGCTGGGGCTGAGTTTTTTAAAATCTTTGTGTCATTATTTCGTTCCTCTTTTGATTCAGCCATCGAGGGACAAGGAGATGCCAAACGAAAAGAATGGGCATTTAAACAGAACTAGATTGAAGAGGCAGTGTGTGCGCCGAACAACAAGGCTTTTTACATTTCATATGATCTTATACATGGGCTCCATTCAGTATATTTCCCCTCTGTTTCATTTGAATGTACAGAATTAGCCATTCACATCCTCTGGAATTACGGCTCTTTAACATTTCCATTCTGAGCTGCCTCCATATTTTGGGGGTTGGGAGCGTTATTAGCTCAGCTGGGGAAGCACAGGCTGAGGTCAGAGTCAGTCTTGCAGGCTGGAAATGAGCTTTTTCTTTTTTTGGAAAGTGCAAGATTTGATGCTTGATGACTGCGGTCAGAAAAATATATGAGCGTACACAAATATACTTATGTGCCGGAGCATGCGTGTGTCTGGTTTCAGCGGGGGGAATACTTTCTTCTTCACGTAATCCTGGTGGAGTTACTACTTCAGACAGAAAAGCGAGCCTCGTTTTTTCCAATGCGGGGTGTGCTCTGGGATCGCCCCGGGTTGTACGCGTGGCTGTGTCCTTCTGCGTGGCTGCTGCCTCATTGTCCTTTTGAAAGACAAATACTGAAAACAAATATTTACCGCGTTATTTACTAAAGCTCCCTGGATACTTGTACAAATTTAGAAGAGTTGGCCCAGAAAACTTGAGTCGAACCGAGCAGGGAGTCGCAGGAGGAAAACCAGGAGGGATGTGTGCGTGCAGCTGATCCCGTTGAAAGGCTCGGGAGCCAGCACTGCTGTCCCGAGCAAGCACGGGATGGTGTGGCGGTGACATTTGGGGGTCTTGCCACCCACCCCGCCTTTTCTGAGGGCCCCGCAGCATTCACGTGGTGTTACTTCTTGCACCCATTGGCACAAGGAAGGGGGCTAGCATGGGAACGTTTCACTTGTGGATCTGCCTTTGCTCCTGGCTTTGGATGCTTGCTGGTACAGCCAGGCCAGCATTCCGCTGGGGGTGTCCCACCTTCCCCCAGCATCTATATGCAGGAGGGTGTCGTGTCAGACAGCTGGGACGTGAAAGCATAACAACCCGCGGAGAGGAGAGAGGGGGACCTGCCATGTCTCTGCTTGGCAACACCTCTGTGCTGCAGAGAGGTGCTTCCCTGGGAGGACCTTGGGTGAAGTGGTCCTCCCAGGAACTGACATCCCCAAAAGAAGTCCATGCCTCCTGTGCCACTCTTTCTTTGCTGTATTTTGAATTTCTTCTATCTACGGCTTTTGCATTATCGGGCCACCTCCTCTGGTTGTTGTGGAAGTGAGGACAAGGTGGCAAAACCAAACATGGGCCCCCAAAAGGGCAAATAAACCCAGGAAGGTTGAGTGTGGCTCAGAAGGCAGCAAGGCTCCTGTTTTCCCCCTCACCTGGCTTTCTGTATGGCACAAAGGGCTGGAGCACAGACCTGGGGGATGGGACATCATGCTCTGGGGGTGATGGTGGCCAGTTGAATTTGCTTTAATGCACAGCATCTGCTAGAGCGGGCTCACCTGGGCCAGGCACAAAACCCTGGTCCCCGGTCGACCACCCCTGAACCGGTCAGACACCATCAGGCTGCAGGCTTTCCCGGAGATCCCTTCAATCACAGCCCCCTGCCTTAATTTAACCTGGTTATTTATACCTTTTCCTGTGTGTGTTTAATTATAGTAGAACCTGGCAATACCGCTGTGCTTAACGGTCTGTTGGCGTTTCCATTATGAGCCCAGCCTGGAAGGGATTATATAGCCTGAGTGTTTGAACTGAGCTTCAGACAGAGACTTGGCATGGACTTGCAGCCCAAATACAAAGATTTTCAATTGGCTAATGGCAGTTTTGAAAAGGGAACATTTTTCACATGCTTAGCCCCTTCCGTTTGCTTAAGCTGCCTTCCTCTGTTTTAAACTCAGCAAGCAAGGAGTCGTAATTCAGCCTGTTGGAGCGGTGACTTAGTTCATTGCAGAGCGATGCTGTAACCAGCCAAGGCAAGGCCTTCTGCCTTAAGAGGAATTACGCTCAGAAAGATGACTGGGGGAAAGTCATCGTCTTCACTCACTGGAGTGACACCATCTGTGCGTCCAAACTGCAGCTGTTGTGGCCAGCACGAGTTGTCTGACCACGTCTCAGGCTCTGCAGTGGAGACATCTGATGTGACCAAGATGTCCCGGGCTTCATGAGCAACTGGCAGCACTTAGAGGGCATCAGTTGTTTCCTCCTTGAGTAGACATCTCAGATAGGTGAGCTTGATCAAGTCCTAAAGATGCTTTTTCTTCCCACCAGCTCTAAAGGGAGCCTGGGGTGATCAGCTCAGGCATCAGTGTCCACGCTGGGGATGGGCTGGTGGGACCAGTTCCAGTTGGAGGGCGTATAGAGTAGCTTCTGTGGTGGGATGTGGTGCATACATCTATCCCCACAAGATTGGTCTCTAACAGCATGGAAGGCAGAGCAAGAGCAGTGGAAAAGCTATGCCCTTTTCTTTTTTAATGCATGGGAATCTTTGCTACAGAAGGATCAAATGATTTGCCCATGGTCTCACAACAGGTCAAAGGAAAGCTTTCCTTGGGAGCAAACCTAGCCCTGCATCACACACCAATGCCTCTGCAATGGGTCTTCCCACACATGAATGTGTTAAATAAGCAAGTTGATAAAGCAAGCAAGGGAATCTCACGTGCTGGGGAGAGTTGAAAGTCATATTGGCCAGGCACCAGCAAAGAAAACTAGTTAGTGAATTCAAGGGGACCTTGTAGCAGAGATTGTGGGTGGCAAACAGCCTTTCTCTCCAGAAAGCTTGCCTCTGGCTCTGGTGGTAGGCACTCTGTGCCTGCGTCCCAGGGAGAACTGGTCCATCCATTGCTGTCGCCACCAATCTTTTGCCTCCTGGAGCCTGAGTGGAGGCGAACACCAAACCCCGCACACAGCCAAACGAGAAGCGGCAAACCCCAAAGCTGCTGTGCTTGCAGCCTGGCCCTGGAGGGATGCTATGCAAGGTATCCTGGCTGCTGCTCCCTTGGAGCTGGGGCCTGGGCTGCTGGGAAGGACCGGTGGGGACTGGGCAGAGGAGACAGCTCGGTTCCCACCAGGACTGTCACCATGGGAACTTTAGGGACCGAGGCCATTTACGGCTGGTTGTAAACCCTGAGTCTGACAGCAAAGGCTTTCTTCGCCTTTTCCTCTAGGCTTGGCCCTGGCTGTCTCAGAGAAAGCAGGCTTGCCTTTTACCTCCGGCTGGCTCCGCGCACACATCCCCTGGCAGGGAGTGCTGGCCCGCTGCGTGGGAGCTGCTCGCGCCCAGAGAAGCGCCCTGGCTGTCTCTCCCAGAGAAAGTGGAGCAGACGCCCGAGGTCACGGAGCACCGCAGGTCTGATGGCTTTGCAGACACCTGTGGGTGCGGAGGGAGGGTCGGTGGCCGTGCTTTTCCTCCACGGTGCCGTTGCCCCTTGGAGGAGCTCTCAGATCAATTTGCAAGGCGAAGGATCTCTGCTGAGGTCTTGCTCCCCTCGGCAGGCTTTGAGTCTGGAAAGACTCACCTCTCATCTTGGCCAAAGCTGGCGGTGCTGCGGTGAAGAGACGGAGGAACAGCTGGCAGGAGCCAGCCTGTGGAGAAGAAGTTGAGGGCTGAAGGACTTCAGCAGCCAAATCTCATCTGGTCTTTCTTCTGATGCCAAACGCTCTTGTGAAGCCACTTCTGCTGTGCAGTTTCTGAGGACTACCCTGGATTGGATACCTGCCTGGCCTTCCTCTAGAGAGGGAGGTTAAAATGCAGAGCTGGTGGAGCATCGCTCCTTCTCCATCTGCTCAGATCCTGTCAAGGAAAAAGTTACGCTCATGACTTCTCGATGCTGCTCTGTCTCCTGGGAGCTGCAGTCCCAGGTGGCTCGTGGCCATCTTCCCCTTTCATAGGCCCAGCACCCTGGTTGGGCTGCGGATCCCGCTGTGTGCCAGGATACCCTGCTAACAAAATGTGGCAACGTGACCACGGTGCTGGATGGGAGCCTGGCAGGGCAGGGGAGAGACCGGCAGGGCAGAGGGGAGCATGACAAGGCAGGGGGAGACTGGCAGGGCAGGGGAGAGCATGGCAGGGCAGGGTTTGGGGACCATAAGGAAGCTCCTGTGCTTCAGAGTCAAGGCCTGGGGGAGGGAGGGCATTTGGCCAAACTGCTTGGCTTCCAGGAGTTCAGGTTTGTGTTAAAAAAGTAAAAGCTCCCTGCAGAATCCAGAACCCGCTGTTAAAGTGGAATAAAAGATTCAATTCAAAGAAATAGCTCCACTGGATAATCCCAGCCACGCTGTAGAGGAAGCGCTAAGTGCAGAGCTGCCCAGAGACGCTCCCTCTCTTGAAGGCGCTCACATGCACCAGCGCTCTCTGCCGCAGGTTTCCCCACAGCTTGGGGTCCCGCTCTGCCCACCGCCCCTGCCAGGGCCTGTGACCCTGTCTGCATGGGAAGGCATCTCCTGGCAGTGACGCACTCGGAGTAACATGGACCACTGCTTACTCCATTCTTCTTCTGCTTCACGCTCCCCAGTTTCCATTGCGGATGAGTCACTGGCTGGCACCCCCCGTGCTGCTGACACAGCCTGAATGCAGACTTTCTGCTCTTGCCTCGGTATGAAACGGGGAAGAGGAGACGTGTTTCCCAAGAAAAAGTGTCAGGGTTTGTCCTAGGCTTCCTGTGGGATTCTGGGAGAGAAATGAACAAGTATCACTGCTCTGTTAAGTGCAGTTTTTTTATTTGTGTGTTGGTGTTTTTTTATTTTTATTTTTAAGAAAGTGGTAAGAGGATTTTCCTCCTTAAGGGAAGAATAAAGCAAAAGCAGACACTGGTAGTGTTGCCTGCTCATCCGTGGAGAACAGCGGTCCCATGAAAGGCCAGCTAACGTCCATGGAGAGACTTTCGCCGTGGTGCCTCGAGCTAATGAAGTATGACTGTGAAGGGGGCTCTTAATGCTCGTCCAAAGCGAGGCCCTCAAGCTTCAAAATGTTTGCCTGGATGGTCTCCAAACCTTCTGTCCTCCTTTGGGCGGGAGCTGAGGTCGGAGACCTCGGAGCTGTGAAGATTACAGTGCGGCTGCTTCCAAGCAAAACCAGAGCATCACAATGAAAATAAATAAACAAATGGAGTTATTCCGAGCCTCCGCCACATTGGAGGGTGTCATTTGCACCACACCAAGGAGGATGCATCCCTCCCTGCTTGGACGCAGTGTCCCCGTTTACAGTTACTACTCTCTGATGAGTTCTCTCCTCTGTCTTGAGAGCGTGGAGCACCTACGAGACCCTCAGCTCTCGCTTACAGAGCTCTGCTGGTTCCCACTAGGAGGGCAGGATGCTGATGTCAAGGTCTGATTCACCCCCTACTAGGATGAGCCATCACAGTAGTATTTCCGTGACATGATGACATGCAGCTTCCCCTCCATGCCTCATGTTAGAAAAACATCTTTTGCAGACATGGTCTTGCCCTGACACCCCCAAATGTCAGCTCTTGGGCTCCCTGTGCGCCTTTTGGCTGTCACCTCTGCCTGCGGTGCTGTCCAAGATCTCTTGGTTTTACCTGGACCCTTGCCTCAATTTGTGCTGGTGATACTCAGCAGCTGGCTGCCCTGCTCCTCATTTCCTCTGGATTCTGGGATACCTTGGCTTTCTCCAGGGTTGCATCCTTGCAGGATCCTCTGCAAACTTCTGCCACGCTCTCGGTTGGTTGTAGTTCTTCGCGTTGGCTTATCATGGAGGCTCACCTTCCTTTTCCCTCCCGGATCCAGTCCAATCTCTCTTCAGCCACATCCCCACCTCAAATCCTCTCTCCACCCAGTGGCCATGTCTCTTGGTCCGGTCGGCTCCTTTCTCCACCTGCCTGTGCGTGCGTTGCTCAGGCTGCCTGGGCCAGGATGGGGAGCATGAGGAGGCAGGAGCTGCCTAATCTCAGAGAGTGGCTGGACTTGGGGTCTGGATTGCAGTGATCCACAGCTTTGCTTATCTGGAAATCCTGCTCAGCCCCTGGCTGGAGCACATCCTGAAAGGGGAGAAGTTTCAGGGAATTTAGCTGGTGAGCACTATAAGGCTGTTTTAAGGGAGCACATGTGAAATGGAATATTTCAAAGACTTGGCTAAGTTTGGCGCAGCAAAGGGTGCATCTGGACTAAACCAAAGGCCTTCCCTGCTTCTCCTTTGCCAAACTTCAAGTCTGCGTGCCAAAAACATGCAACTTTGAGAGCTCTTCAAAGAAAAGGTCATCAGATTTCTCTGTTACAAAAGCAAGAGAAACCAAAATATTTCCCCTTACAATGTTCTTGGAAACAGATGAATCATTTTGGCTGAAATTATATATTTTATATCTATATTTGTATAGATAGTTCAGCGTTAGGCAGCCAACCAGCAAGACGAAGTTCAGCCCAAACGGTGTAAGTATGGCCAAGTTAAAACCGGCTGAAAACCGGCGCTTGGCATGGGAAGAGTGACAGCATGTTCATAGTGCCTGGCAGGAGTGGACCTACCTGCAAGGCCTGTCCCTTGTATATCTGCTTTCACAGGGCTGCTGGAGTGCAGATCAGGTTTTGTCACAGAAAGGAAGTATGGGAAAACCCTAAAACTTCCACCCTTCTGCCCTCGCTTTCTTTTTTCCCCCAGGCCAGAATGGCAGTGCCCAATCTCTAACCTGTGAGCGATACCCAGCCTTGGTTTGAAGATGGAGCTCGAGGTGGGCAGGGTGTGGTTGCCTGTGCACAGGAGGGTCGCTCAGCTGCTACCAGTGCTTTCCAGCTGCCTAAACTCACACCTCACGCCAGCTTGGAATGCTGTGGCATTCTGTGTGCAGGGGGGAAGGCCATGTGGTCCTCATGGTCCCAGGGAGGAGGAGGGAGGGGAGCCAGGCATCACAGACCAACATGCTGGGAAGTGCAAGAAGAAATGGCAGAAGAAGAGGACTCCAAGGGCAGGCAGGGCTGGGCAAGGCTGTGCCACTGCTCAGGTCGGTACAGGATCCTCTCCCCTTTTTTCTGCAGCGTGATGAAACGGTGGTTCACCGGCCTCCCTCCTGGTGCTCTGTGGTGTGCCTGTGTTCTGTCAAGCTGGGGAGTCAGCATCCCAAATAAAAGTGATGCTGCTCAGGACTGGGAGGAACTAGCGCTGCAAGGAGACCAGCACTGGGATGTGTAGCCGGGCTGTAGCTAACGGCGTAGAGCTGCAGCGTAGCGATGGAGGCGTTAAAAAGGATGGAGGAAGCCTGAAGTCCCTGGTTAGCAGCAGCGGCTGCTGCGCCGTGCAGCGAGAGGTGGGTACGGATGCTGCGTCGGCCCTGGGCCCGGTTCCTTCCTCTCTCTCCTGCAGTGCCGCTGTGCCCTGGCATGAGGAGGAAGGCGAGAAGCTGGCCCAGCCGTGGAGGTGCTGCGGTGGGTGCAGGAAGGGCTGGGGAGCAGCGCTGCTCTTTGCAAAGGTGCTGTGTGCCTTCAGACGTGCCAGGCTTGCTCTGCTGCCAGAGCCTCCTGTAAGCGTGCTTTTTCCTCTCTGGGAGACTGAATAGCCTCTGAGCAAGGAGAATCTGGCAGCAGGGCCCACTGTTTTCCTGGAGTGTTTTTGGGGAGGGAACACCCTGAGGGCAGGGTCCTGTGGTGCAGTTCTCACAACGACAGCCTCCTTGCTCACCACCTCCGCCACGTGAAGGGGTCCCCGCATCTCATCAGTGCTCAGCTAGCAGCAAGCTGCACCTCCCTTTCTGCCCATCTGCTGGGAATGTGGCACCAAGCACCCGCTCCCGTTCAGGCACGTCTTGCCACCGGTGGTATGGACAATTTGATGAAGGAAGGAGGGAGGAGGGACATGGCAGAAGCCGGATGAGGAAATAAATATTTAGACTCAGATTCACAGGAGATAACATGGTCCTTTGCATCCGGCTGCCACCGAGACGTGTTGAACAGCCCCTGAGGCCAGGGGACGTTGCCCATCCTTGAGTTGGGTGTGCAGCGTTGCGGTATCTCCTGCCAACTGTGGTCATCTGCTGATGTCCCTCGGTCTGAAGCTGACAGAGGCCGCGGTACGTGAGCCGTCGATTCGTCCACGCGCTCCACTCGGTGCTGCTTTGTGCGTGCGAGCGCGCGCTCCCCTCTCCCAGCTGTGCGCGTTTGCCTGCCAGCGCGCCGCTGCTCGCGTCTGCAGCTGGGCTGGTTTTCGCCTCTGTTCTAGCTCTGAGAGTCTTGTTCATGGGTTAGGGGGAAAGGAGGAGGAGGAAGAAGGGGGAGGGAGGGAAAATGAAAAATAAATTCATAAACCAACAGAGGGAGAGATGTCTCATAGATGGGGATGTCTGCTTTCAGAGCTGTTTTCCCCCCAGGCAGCGTGGGGTGCCGTCATTCCCACTGTGCCTTCACCACCAGCAAGCAGAAGATGCCTCCTCCCCATGCTTTCCTGGAAGAGGAACTGGGGTCCCTGTTGGAAGTCCCCCACTTTGCCTGGGGGCTGCTAGCTCCTCCGGGCACCACGTTGATTCCCAAGACAAAACAAGCCACTGCCTCATGGCTTTGCACCCAGTTCTACTGCTCCTGGGGAGATGCTCCTGCTCCCATCGTGTGGGGAGGGGGCAGCCCATCCTGCAGGTAGAAGGACTGGACCTGCCTCAGCGGGCACCATCAGCTCCTGACCCCAGTGTACGCCCCACAGAGCACAGGGGCAGCGAACGCAGGGCTGGACAGTGCCGCCGGCGGGAGCTGGCTGGCAGCTGCGGGCACACAACCTCACGTCCCTCTGCCCCGCTGCTGCCTTCATTGCCGTAGGGGCACAGGAGGTCTCCAGCCGTGGCACCTTGCAGGGGAACCATGAGACATCCCAACTGGGAGGGTCCCGGGTGTCGGAAATGTTTGGAGGTAAGTTCTGCTCTTTGCAAAAGGCTGGGGAGGACCTCGGGGTGGACTGCCCAGGATTCTGATTCCTGTGGCATCCTGTGGACAGTGAAAACCCCAGAGGGTTTTGGGGGTTAGGAGGTGAATTAGGAGATGTTTTTGAGAGCTTGAGTGCCATCCTCCTCTCTCCACTGGGGTGCTGCACACTTGGACGCATCAGTCTGAAGCTCTCCTCTGCATATCACAGAAGCTTTGCCAAAGGATCTGTACCCCCGTGTGCCCCACAGAACCCTACCCGTCATGGCACCCACCACATGGGGTCTGCTGAGGGTGAGCAGGACTGTGAGAAAAGGGGTGGGCCTGCCAAAATGGTATGGGTTGCGCTGCACACTGCCTTGCTTCCCTGTGTTTTATGGCCGACGGATTTGATGAAGACCCCACAGCCTTCAAAAAATTGTCTCCTCTCGAAGCCTTTTTTGCAGCAGACGCAGTTTCTGAAAGGGCCCATTTGGATTTACTGTTGCTTGGCCCTGTTAATCCTGTCTTTTCCCATGGAACAGCAATGGCCTCAAGCTTGACTGTGCTTTTGCTGGCATGGATGCAGATCTGTGGACTCCAAGAGTTCCCCACCTGTGGGACACCTGTGCAAACGGGATTAGACAAGGCCCTGGGGACACGGGTCAAATCGGGACGGAGCAGTGGCTTCCCAGCAAGGGGCTAGGAGGGCTGTAACTTCCTCAGCAGCTGTGAGCTGGCAGATACAGTGGGAAGGCGCTCGAAGGGTCCGGGCCGGTGTTTCAGCAGCCTGGACCAGAACTAGGCTGACTTTGCAGCTCACAGCCACGGTGTGTGCTGCAGGCAGCAGGAGGTATTTTCCCAGCCTTTCTGGTGGTCCCCACGCACAGCTGGGGAAATGCTTCGGATATGAGAGTCTCCTGGTGAGATGTGAAACCCATGTGCCCTGTGGGCTACGCCGGGCAGGGGCTTGGGTGTGAGAGAGCCAGGGTGAAGATCCCCCTTGCTTTTCACTGGGATGCCTGGGGCTGGGGGGAAGGACCTCTCGTGCCCTGGTCCCACGGCTAACCCCTCCCCAACCCAACCTTGCTCATCTTGCAGTGCGTGGACTTTCCCCAGCTTGCAAAGGGCAGGGGTGACTGTGGCAGACCTCTCATCAGGGAGTTCGTCACCTGGACTGGGCGCAAGAGGTGCCACCGCCCGGCACAAGGCTCTCCCTGCCCCGGTGAGGCCGGCACGTGGGGTGTCCCCCACCCGGGTGCTGGGGGCAGACAGAGAGGGGGGTGTTCTGATGGCCTGCAGCACGCCTTGCTGTGCTGTGGAGCAGGGTGAGGAGCGTGGACCCACCCGGGAACAAGTGTGTGGGGTGAAGGAGGGGTAATTGCTGTGTTGGTGGGAGTGGGGAGGGGGTGGTTGGAGAGACGGGACCCCCACCCTCTCAGGTGCTCAGCTCCAGGGGGGAATGCTGACTGTCTCACAGGACAAGTCCCCAAAATCACAGGGAGGCTTCAGTTCCCCGCAGGTTGCATCCTCTGCCATCGTCCCGGTGGCAGCGGTCTGGGGGTGCCCCCAGTAGGGACCCTGGGCAGGAGCACAGAGGCCAGAGCTGCAGTCAGGGGAAGGTGGGGGGACATTGCAGCCCTTGTCCCACCCTCCCACGCTGTGCAGAGGGAGGCAGGGCTGGGTCCTCCCCTCCCCTTGCCCCTGTTTTGAGGGGTAAGAGAAAGCGCATGGTGCCTCACAGCGGGGGGCACAGCGGGCACCCCAGCTCGAAAAGCGAGGCTGGGTGCTGGATGAGGAGCTGGTTTCCCG
>NW_010266503.1:0-2742 GCF_000690775.1 Eurypyga helias
ATTCTATGATTCTATGAACTTCACAGCTGGTGAAGACCCAGATTTCACAGTCCATGAAGAACGTATGCTGGAGTGGCAGTAACATGCCATATTTGAGATAACCCAACTGCTATGCAGACTGTAGTGGATGTAAATGAAAGTGGGTATTTTAAATTGCGGGGCAGATGACAGTCAGCGATTCTTAGTTACAGGAAACAGGTTCAGAAAAAAATTTCAGTGACACATTTTCAAAGCCAGGAGCAAGTCTAATTAGCAAGGGATGATACAAGACACAAAAGAATTGTAGACCTAATGCAGAAAATCTCTTTCTGATTGTGTGAACTATTTTCCCACCACCAAACTTTCTGCCTCCAGGAGTCATCCCCACTGCTTTGCCACACTCTAGCTCAGAACAGATGTTGACAACCACTGAAACTTACGAAGTCATTCTTCTGTGTTGGTCACCTGCATTTCATTGGTGAAATAAAAAGGGATAATATTTTCTTTCAATGTTTTTTATCATTAAATAAATAAACAAAACTCTGTCTGTACCTGTCAATATCAAAACTGAAAGAAACTTTGAAAGATAGTATTTTAAGTTTTGAATTAATTTTATCATGATTTTGCATGAAACATGAAATCCTATGAAAATATTATAAGCATAAGCATATGTTGTTTCAATGTGATGTTTAAAAATTCTTATGCAATAATTCAGAACTATTGAAGGAGGCATTGTGATTCTTCTCCTTTTTTAAAAGTATTGTTCCAGGTGACATATTTTTGCAGTGTTGGTTTTTTAAGTTTGAAATCATCTACCTTTTTTATAGGAAATGCTTCATCAAAACCAAATTATGGATTCTATTAATATTTCTTTCTCCTCAAAAGAGTGCACCAAAAAAAAAAAAAAACTTAAATGGTAAACTATTCCAGTGTTTCCATATTTTCATATCTTGCAGTGATTTTTCAGCCAAATAGAAGATAACAAGAAATGTATCGCTCAGCATACTGTGAAATTTTGTTCACTAATCACACAACGTATGTGAAATTGTTGCCTCTTTGAAGCAGTAAGTACACAACCAATTAAGTTTTTCTTCATTGACTTTAGTGAGATGAAGGCTTCCACCATGACTGGTTATCTATTTATGTCACTTTTCCTCTAAGCAATAATCAGTAATCAGAAGTTCCTTAAAGGTTTTTTGCTTTAATGAGTGTTTAAGGACAAATAAGAAGCTTCAGTCATCAATTCTGGTTTAAGTAGTGAGCAATTGAGTGATTTATTAAATAATGCCAGAGGTTAATCAGCTAACACATTTCTAAGTGTTCAGTGTTTAGATGTGAATTAATGTCAGCAATATTGCCCTGCATGTAATGTTTGCGTTCTTCACATTTTATGAACTAACTTACTTTTACTGTGATTATTTGCTTCTTTTTTTCTTTTCTTTTTTTTTTTTAAGTGGTGGTAGTGTTTACTATGACTTATGACTAAAACTATATTCTTGACTTCATGAAAAGCCAGTCATCTAGTGTTAATGTTTAGTGGCATTTCTTTAATACAGACTGTTTCAGCTGCAGGCTGTACATTCCTTCAAGGATTTGTCATTTTGAACGCACATTTAATGCTAATCCTTATTTCCATAGTGAGGTGCTTTAAACTCAGATAGACATGTGAAGCGCAGAATGCAAATGCTTCCACAAATTGATTTTCTTTATTAGGCTGTGTTTCAAGAGCTCAGAGATAACTGCCGGTGCAGGTAATGCCAACTCAGCAAAATTCTGGCACAGATAAATAGAAAATGGAGGATGGGAGGGGGAGGGATCTCATGACTATGCTAAGTGATTTATGGGTAACAACTCCTTTTCAAAAGTGATTCAGTTAAGCTCCTAAATCACTAATCTTTGGAAGCTGGAGGCTTCCTAAGGAATGGTGTCTTCTCGCATTTTAAATGCTGGCGATGTTTCCTTCTTCACTTCTGTTGTAGAGTAGCAAAACACAGGAGGTTTCTTCCTAAACCCCGAAGTCTTTTTATGTTGTAAAAGAGCAATTACAATTGGACCTGGGAGTCAATTAGCCAGAGAATCATTAAGAAGGTGGACCATTTAGTTGGGAAAATGCCAGGCATTTAGGGCAGACTGTGAATTTAACTTCTGAGTCAGCAACATCACCCCAGCGCATTTTATCAGGAAAGTAAGGACCTGTTCATCTGGAGGTCTTAGCTGAGTGAGCATGTTCCGTATGGGCAACGTATTTAAAGGAAGATGTAGAACAACTTCATAGGGTACGTCCTAGTCCCAGGCACCAGTTCATAACATTTTGTTTTGCTCCATAACACATCAAGCTGAGTGTCACCCCGGTACCAGCGGCACAGCCAGCTGGAGGGGCAAGGGTGAGGAGGGGGATGTTCGCCGCATGGGCACAACCTGGCACCAGTGTGAGGTTCGGCTGGGGGTTCTCCCGCAAGGATCGAACCGTGGTCTTTGGTGGGACCTCCTGGCGGGTGATTAGCACAGAAGGACAGTCTTTTGTTAAGCAGATTGATCTAGGATTTGGAGTTTGAAAGTTTTCTTTTCTTTCCTCTCCGGGCTCTCGGCTCCCGGGCTGACTTGGGGGGAGGGTGTGTGTGCGCGTGTGTTCCTTCTACATTCTGTTCTTTTATTTTTCTCTTTCTCTGGGTTTTTGTATTTATTTTTCTGCCTTGATGGGAACCTGGCTGTGTCTGCCCACGGATGGTGAGATCCTGTATAATTTGTTCTATTTTTCTGTTT
>NW_010266503.1:2796-3113 GCF_000690775.1 Eurypyga helias
TTCGTTTATATAATTAAACAGTTCTTATCTCAACTTCTATGAGCCTCCCTTGTTTTCCTCTGACCCTTCCTCACTGGGAGTCGGGATGTGGAGTTGTGCTTAATTACCCCACAGGGCTAACCCACTACAGTTCTTTTTTGGCGCCCAACATGGGGCTCGAGAGGGTTAAGAAACAGACCGCAGTGTGTGATAAGCCCTGGAAAACAATGTGGTGGTGGCTGATCCAGGCGCTGAGTTCGGGGCTTTGCAGGCTGCTGACCAAAGGGCAGGATCTGATGCCTTAGGTGCTACTGATCACCTTGATGTTGTACGTGCGC
>NW_010266503.1:3514-4090 GCF_000690775.1 Eurypyga helias
GCTGCCCCATCCGCTACCAGTGCCCGGCGCAGATGCAGGATTTCTGCAGTAGGCTGTGCCGCATGAATGAGCAAGGGGACAGCACGGAGCTGCACTGTGAGCAAGCTGGTAACCTGAGCCACACAGCTGCAAACACAGCTGGAACCATTGCTGCAACCACGTCTGCGTCGTCCTCAGTGTCTAGGTCACAATCCACCACACCTACATCACTGTCTAAAATGCTTGCATCATCCTCCCCAATGCCTGCATCACCCTCCACCATGCATGTATCAGTGTCACTGCCTCCCACTGCAGACAGCCTGCCTTCCACTTCAATCAGTCCACCTGTTAGAGTGGCTTTGCTTCCTCAGTCTTCTGTGTGCTATTGCCAGGGTTAACCCCAGTTCAGAAAAAGAACTTCTGACAGCTTATGAATTCGATCTGCCTCAGAAGTGGTTGGGACTGAAGCACAGCTCCTCCTGGCCCCTCGACTACCCGTGCTGGGCTGGATGTTCAAAGGCAGAGTCTCTTCTACTCATCATGCCACTGATGCTACATGGAGTAAAAGAGGGTTGCCCTGATAACACAGTGATCCTG
>NW_010266504.1:0-3547 GCF_000690775.1 Eurypyga helias
TCATTGATAAAGATATTTAACCAAACTGGCCCACACCCTGAGCCCTGGGGAATAAATATCTTGTGTGACCGACCGCCAACTCCATTTAGCTCCATTCACCATCACTCTTTGGGCCTGGAGAACCAGTTTTTTACCCAGCAACATCCCTGCCTTTCATAACCCAGCGCTGACTGGGCCTGATCACCTGGTTGTCCTGCACGTGCCGTGGGATGGCGCTCAAGATGATCTGCTCCAGAACCTTCCCCGGCACCGACTGGCAACCCTGTAGTTCCCTGATTCCTCCTTACGGCCCTTCTTGTAGATGGGTGTCACGTTGGCTGACGCGGTGTGTCAGGCATCTGGCCGTGTGCAGGAACAGCATTAAACATCTGCTGGAAGTGTGTGGCTGTTCCTGCTGGAAGTGTGTGGCTGTTCCTGCTGGAATTTATCTTGGTGATCTTGCTGACACCACTTACCTGTAGGGAACTGTGTAGTTGTACTGTCTCTGCAGTGCCAATACCTCAGCTACAGGAATTCTCCACTTTGGTAGGATAAATGGCAGCTTTCTGGGACCGTGTGTTCATGTGGAATGTGACATTTGAAAGTGAAGCACATAGTGAAGAGGGTGTGTTGCCCATGCCAGTTCCATTCATAAAATGCAAGAAGCTTTTAACCATAAGGAATGAAGATCTTGCTCATGTATCCCTTCGGAAAGAAGGCAGCTTGGCAGTACCATGGAGCACTGGTTTATGGGTTGCCAGAGATGTATCTTTATGGGTCCCTTGATTTAAATTACTGGAAGGACTTTGCAGTATCGGTGTGCTCGCACAAAACAAGCAAAATGTGTTTAGCACTGTACTGTGAGAGATCCCCTCGGAGAGCAGACTTTATCAGTCTGGAATGAATTGATCATAGCACTTACCTCTCCAGCCCTATAACCCCGAAGTTATTAGACTTCAAGGAAAAGGGGAATCCAAGTGCAATAACAAAAACAACTCACGTGTATCGGCCAACAGGAAAAAGGTTCAGTGAAATAAATCAGCGGGATAGTATGTCAGCTTCTTTTTTCCACTATCAATTGTTTATTTTTAGGCTTCATGTAACAAAAACAACTCACGTGTATTGGCCAACAGGAAAAAAGTTCAGTGAAATAAATCAGCGCGATAGTATGTCAGCTTCTTTTTCCACCATCAATTGTTTATTTTTAGGCTTCATGTGTGGCACATCAGTGTTGGATAAAGACGGTGTAAGCGCCGCCGTGGTCGTAGCTGAAATGGCAACCTACCTGGAGGGCAAAAACCTAACGCTAGCGCAGAAACTCATTGAGATATATGAAACGTAAGTTGCATTTTTCATGTCTATGTTCTACTTAGCTCTGTGGGATCCACAAGAGCAAACTTTTCTCTCATTCAATTCACACTGGTTTAATTCTCTTATCTCTGGCTGGGCAGCTGTATTTTAGTTGTGGGCTGTGTGCTTCTTTTTTCATAGAATCATTGTGGAATGGTGTGGGTTGAAGGGACCTTAAACACCCCCCAGTCCCACCCCCTGCCATGGGCAGGGACACCTTCCATAGCCCAGGGTGCTCCAAACCTCATCCAGCCTGGCCTTGGACACTTCCAGGGATGGGGCATCCACAGCTTCTCTGGGCAACCTGTCCCAGTGCCTCCCCACCCTCTCTGGGAAGAATTCCTTCCTAATGTCCCATCTCCATCTCCCCACTTTCAATTGAAATCAGTCACCTTCCTCAGAGGTGGTTGAAACAATCTGTTGCTGTGGCTGCTCGTGTGGGTACAGCAGACCATTTTTGATGGTGTGGGAATGATGCTGCCTATTAATTTCCCGAGGGCTACCAAGGCCTCTCCTCACCAAATGCTTGGCTTTTATTTCTTTGGAACAGAAACCTTTGCTTGAATTTAAAAATAGCTGAAGATGATCTAAGTCATGCAGTGAAATCTGCTTCAGAGTCCAGATATTTCCTTTAAACATCTGCTTCCACAGCTGCAAGAACAGCACTCTTCTTCTGTTACTGCTTTTCCCAGCAGGGCTTTCTTTAGGTACCAAGTGTGCAGAAAGCGTCAGAAGCTTGTAACTGAAAATGTTAATCTGCTTGCAGGTATGGATATCACATAGCCAAGACTTCCTATTTCTTGTGCTATGATCCTCCTACTATCAAAAGGATATTTGAGAAACTTCGGAACTTCGACGGCCCTCAGTCTTACCCAAAACTTTGTGGTGTTTACAATATATTACACGTCCGAGATATTACCACTGGCTACGATAGCAGCCAGCCGAACCAGAAATCGGTGAGTTACAAAGTATTTTTGCAGGAAGGGTTCTGATTTTGAAGAGACTGGAAGTTAAGTACACCAAGAAATATGCAGGAAGACATACTGCATCAACTATATGGCAGTATGATTACCATAGAATCATGGAATGGTTTGGGTGGGAAGGGACCTTAAAGACCATCTAGTTCCAACCCCCCTGCCATGGGCAGGGACACCTTCCATAGCCCAGGTTGCTCCAAGCCTCATCCAGCCTGGCCTTGGACACTCCCAGGGATGGGGCATCCACAGCTTCTCTGGCAACCTGTCCCAGGGCTCCTACCCTCTGCAGGAAGAATTCCTTCCTGATATCTAATCTACACCTCCCCACTTTCAATTTAAACCCATTACCCCTTGTCCTATTACTACAGGCCCTTGTAAAAAGTCCCTCCCAGCTTCCTTGTAGCCCCTTCAGGCACTGGAAGGTGCAATAAGGTCTCCCCGGAGCCTTCCCTTCTCCAGGCTGAACAAGCCCAACTCTCAGCCTTTCATCACAGCAGAGGGGCTCCAGCCCTCTGAGCATCTTCGTGATCATCTTCATCATGTGTTGAGACTGCTTAACAACACTTGCTGGGGAAAAAACTGCTTAAATGTGAAATGGCTTGGCCATTTTAATACAACAGTGAATGAATTTCATTAGGTGAAGTGAGCTTGATGCTCCTGCAACTCTTAAGCTCTCTATCAGGCTTCCAGATGCTGTAATTCCAGTGTAAGAGGCAGTCCCGTTATCCTGAAATACGGAATCTGGTGCAGGCGATAGGCCTGTCAGGCTGAAATGACCTGTTCTAGCCTGTGCCCTGGATATGTGCTGTGGATGGATATGTGCTGCAGGGGATTTCAGCGTGTTTATTTACCTTTGTGTGTTCTGAATGTTGTGTTTTTAAAGAAAAATACCGGCTTGTGCATTAGTTGGAGTGCTCTGTAATAAACCGTTGTTGTTTATGTAGGTGCTGCCCGTGAGTAAAAGCAGTCAGATGATCACTTTTACATTTCAAAATGGTTGTGTTGCCACCCTTCGGACAAGTGGAACAGAACCAAAGATCAAGTACTACGCAGAGATGTGCGCGCCGCCCGAACAGAGGTCAGTAGCAGCTCTGCACACGCACCCGGCGGGATGCAGTGGGCTGACAGGTCAGTGTGCAGGAGCTGAGTCCCTGCCTGGTGGGAGATTCCTCTGCTGCCTCCCTGCAGACCTCAGCCTCAGCTGACTGTTCCAGCCTGTTGAACTGGCCAGTGATGCACAT
>NW_010266504.1:3590-12069 GCF_000690775.1 Eurypyga helias
CGAATTGAATTTTCAGCATCTGCTACAGTCAGAGACTTCTTGTATTAACCCAATTCCTTGTTCTCTTAGAATTAAAAAGTGATTGTTGTGTGGCTGCTGGCAGGTGAGCTTAAACCCAGGTGGATTCCTGTTGCATTTGGGAATCTACTGTGTTGCTCTGAGCTACCAGACAGTAACTAGAGGTCTGTCCCCTTTTGACAGCGGCCTGGATTGAGCTTCTTCCAGTTTAAAAGGGGAGGAAAAGAACTGTAGGATACGTTTACACCACTGAAATGTGGCGTGTGAATCACAGACTCGTTTGGGTTGGAAGGGACCTTAAAGCCCATCTAGTTCCAACCCCCTGCCATGGGTAGGGACACCTTCCATAGCCCAGGGTGCTCCAAGCCTCATCCAGCCTGGCCTTGGACACTTCCAGGGATGGGGCATCCACAGCTTCTCTGGGAACCTGTCCCAGTGCCCCCCACCCTCTCCGGGAAGAATTCCTTCCTGATACCCCATCTCCATCTCCCTCTTTCCATTCAAACCCGTCACCCCTTGCCCTCAGTCTAGCTAACAGGGAGAGGCAGGCTCTTGAACTGCTTTCCTGACCTAAATTGTGTGAGTACCCCTCTGTTTAAACGCATGTCCCAACATTTCTGTGGAGCAGAGAATTGAAAATACAAAGCAGGCTCTGATTCAGTATTTATTTCTACGTTTTGGCAGGAGTTCCGGATGAGCCTATTTCTAGCAGTGAATGATTTGGGCAGTCAGTGGATAGAGAGTGGTAGATACCTTGGCTTGTGAAACATGTGTGGGGATGCGCATCCCACGCCGAGGCAGCTTTCCACGGGTCGCTCAGTATTCTTTCAAACGGGGTTCATTGCCACATCAAGTGGGTAACACGGGTACAACCCATCGTTTCAATCGTGCTTTTTAAACTGTTCTGAGCGTGGAATAAGCAGGTTGGAGATGTGGAAGGAGTTGCACACCCCAGTTCTCTGAACGACACCTCTTGCCAGAAATTTGTATTTTTCGGTCGGAGAGCTTTCCGATTGCCTGATACACGGATGCACTTTCGTTACATGAAGTCCTCGCTTCAGTTAGAGCATGCTTCCTTGAACTGGGGAGTGAGCAAGGTACCAGTTGGTGTAAATACTAAGGAAAAGGTAAGTCGAGGCAAAGAGCTGTACCAACAAGGAATAAATACGCTACAAATGTTACCCTTAGCCTGATCTTAACATGAGCGAGGGCCGGACAAGTAGAAGTGATGGGGAGAGAAACAGAGTACCTGAGGACGCTCTGATGCGTCCTTTGGGCTGCTCTTCGTTCTGCTGAGTCCCAAAAATACAGCGACCTTTCATTTTAGCCATACCGATGGTTAATGGCAGTTACTGTCTGCAACGTGGAAGTGAAAAGCTTTCACACTTCCCTGGTTCAAGGCATAAAACGGTCTGTAGGAACCTCAGAAGGCATTCCTCTCCGTAATAACTTTGTAGTTATTTCTGAGTTGCTGCTTATTGATTATTCTGAAAAGCTGAGTATCGAGAAAGTCACTTTTATTGCAGCATTTTGGGGTGTTTTCTTTAAAAGTGGTCACCTGCAGGGCAGTGATGGATTGCCAGTGGCACAGATGAACAAAGCAAATGTAAGTAAGCCTGTTTTGCCTATTGTCCCCTAAAAAGAGTCTGAGTTCCTCTCCCTCCAGTCAGGCCGCTGGGGCAGGAGAGCGATTACGGGTTTTCTCCCAGAGTGTTGCAATACATAATGTTTGTGCATGTAGATGATGACTTTTTGCTCACATGGATGTCTGGGGGTGTAAACAGGGAAAGGATCAGTATATTACGGTGGCCTCTTGCGAGCACTGACGCTTTGCCTGATTACTCAATCCCCCTAAATTGGACATTAGTCAAAATACAGTCGGATACCCGGGATGGCCATCTGGGCGCTGCGTGGAGGAGAATACGGGGTGCCCAGCTCTTCTGTTAGTAGCTGAGTCTCACTTCTTAATCCATTTACAGTCTGTCTGCGTTCGTTTTGCAGTCCTTAATTCCTGTGTCCCCTCTGCTAGCCCAGAGCCCTCTAGTGGCAATGATTTTTTAAAAAATTAATTGATTTAAATTAATGTTGTAATAGTCCGTCACAAAAAGTAGCTTGTTAAAGCAAACAGGTTGGAGCCTCGACGCGTCGATGCCGGTAGCAGAGCCAGCCCGTCACCACCAGCTCCTGCTTTTCTTTCCCTTAACAGAAGCCTGGTGTTTATCAAACCTCTGACAAGGTATTTTTCTCTTTCCAGTGACAGAACTGTGCTGGAGGAAGAACTTCAGAAGCTTATTGGAGCTTTGATTGAGAATTTTCTTGAACCTGATAAGAATGGACTGATCTGGCGCTCCGCTTAGATCTCCGGGATCTGGTGTTTGAAGAAGCAACTGTCGCGTGAAACAAAGGAACCAAGAACAGAACTCACTTTAATACGTGTGCGTGTGCGTGTTACACTGCTACATCTTTATTCTGTAAAGAAGCAGCATTCTTTTGTCAGGCTTTTCACCAAAGTCAGGGCTGGAAAACTGGGATTAGGAGAGGAAATAAGAGAAAAGGATGGAAATTCTTACCATTTTCTGTCCTTTTGACCAAAAGACTAATTAACTCCCACCAGTGCAAATGAACTGCCCTAGTTAGGTTTAAGGCAGCTGATCTTAGCCAGTAGATCTTGCCTTAAACTAATTTCAGGTACCCAAGACCTTTTTTTTTTTGCGTGAAAAGGTTTTAAAATGAGATAGTGTTTGAAGTGATCACTCCAAACTGACAAAACAGCCTGCTTCTTCCTAGCTGGTGTGTGTGGGTGTAGGTATCGCTGTTACCGGTCTTAATTTCCCAAAATGTTGGAGTAGAGCTCAGTGCTTTGCATTTCCTGTTTAGGCAAGTTGTTCAATATGGCATTTTTCAGCTACTTCAGTATCCTTCCATTGTGAAAGGTGCTTTTGGTGCGTTGTATCTTTCCTGTGTATATCTTAAAATATTTATTGACGGTGAAACAATCGTGGCAACATGTGCAGTTCCCCTTGCAGTGCGGGGTTTAAATTACATCCTGCCTTCCCAAGGCTTCCAGAGGACTAGGAACTTGGTCATTCCTTGGGTAAATTGCCCACCAGAACTACTAAAGGCTTGTAACCATTTTTTTTGTCCCACAGCTCTGAAGGATCTTAAGCTTTTTTTTTTTTTTTTAATAAAGGTATCAGAAATTCAGTAACTTTGGGTGAGGATTCCAGTTAGTGACTTTGTGATGGCTTGAATTCATAAAAAAGGAAGGAAGACAAGTTGAGACACCCTTCATTATTTATTTTGTAACTAAATTATGATATTTTATTGCTTTGTTGTCACATCTCCAACTGATTTGCTAGAATAATTTCCAAATTCTTTTTTGCTATTAATTTACTCTCATTCTTTATCTCCTCAGGCAAATTTTTAACAGCTTCCCATTAGCTGTTTCCTAATTAGCTGTTCACCTTCCACGTTAGCTGTTTCACCTTTGCTTGAGCAGAAGTGGTATGCTAATCACTTCTTCTTCTCCCTTCCTCCCCAAAAAATAGACTGATACCAGAAATTCCCATGTAGCTATCCAGGATTTCAGGAAATGCCATGTTTTGGCACAGAAAAGCTGTGGAAGATGATTTAACTGCAACCAACCTTGAGGAAAAACTGTGTAGTGATTAACTGAGAATAATACTCGTTAATGTGGGCTACTAAATTGCTGATAGAAGCCTTCAGTATAACGCTGGTGGTGTTCTGGATGTCTCCTTGCTGCCGCTTTACGGCGGTTAGGTAACAGATGAAGCTGGGTTGAAGGTTACACGAGAAGGATGTGAGACACCCTTAAAGCCATTGCTTTACCACTGTCGCTAAATCTCTGAATTTGTCCTCCATTGCCTTCTGCCCGGGCAGCTCGATGCCGTAGGGCTGCGCCGAGGGGGTTTGTAGGGTGCCGCGTCGTCGCGGGGCGCCGAGGTTGCTGCGTCCGTGCGGGTGTTGGGTGTTCCGTGCTGGCAGCAGCTCTGCGCTACGACCCTGGAGAAGCCTTCCGCTGCGTACGAGATCCTTATTGGCCACCCGTGTTTGTCTCCTTTATTTTAAGGGAAAACATTTCCCAACTGTTCTGCGTTTGAGTGAAACGGGGTGCCAAAAAACCCTTTTTTGTTTCCCTTGAGCGGACGTGTGAGCGGTGTGAAGGGGAAAACGCGCCGGCGTTTACGTTTAGGGTCAGTATGTTCTTCTACAGCGCTGGGTGGGTCTGGGAAGGTGTGAAGGTATTTCTGACTACGGCTTTGCCTTCAGTTTTCCCAAAGAAGGTGCAGATGTGGATCCCGACTGCCCCGAATTGGAAGGAAAGCTCGCCCTTCGTTCCCTTGGCAGCAGAATAAAACCTCGGGCGTTTTGGCTTTTGTTTTTAAACCGCCTGCAGGTAGCTCAGAAGAGAACAAGTGTCTTGGCACCTGATTTTGAACAAAGGTAAACACTGTAAAAAGCCGTGTGTGTGTGTGTGACGAGGCCAGTTGTGTGTGCATTGTAGCAGTCAGCGTTAGGAGTTACCTCTTGCAAGTTACGGTTGCGCTCCTACAGCGAGCAGGGATCCGCGGTTTCCCGGAGAGCTGCTTTGTATCGGTAGGCCAGGTGTTATAAATGCAGTGTGGAAGAAAAAGAATTGTGATTATGTTTTCAGATCGGCGTTCTTAGAAGTTGGCGACTGTTGGTAGTCTAAAGATCTTAAACAAAACCCCAGACACGGGGCGTTGGGCGCCTCAGATCCTTCTCGTCGGTAGACTGGAGCAGTAAGTTCTAGGCGTAGTAGTGCTTTGGGAACGACAGCAACAGGCACAACATGTTGAATGTATTTATATTTGCTGGTTTTAAACTGCTGCTACCGTTGTTTTCCTACTGTATTTGATCTGTTATATTTATACTGTTCCGTTTGTGGAACTCTTCCTTCATCTCCTCCCTCTGCTTCCCTTATTCTGTTACTGTGAAGGACTGTCATTCCCGGATTTCATTGCCCTGTCACTGTATGGTCCATCGTGGTAGAGTTTATTGCTTGTGCACAACCTTCTTCCAGCTGTCGGCTGTTCTTTACTTTTCAGAGAGGAACAAAGGCCTTTTCCAACTTGAGCAGGAAGCAGATACTAGATCAAAGTCCGCTGTGGGTGTTGTTTACTAGGCGCTTCCAGTTAAAATACGCCTTTTCGGAGGTGGGTCTGCGGCAAGTCGTTGGCTTAAACTGTAATCGTACAGCCCGTGGTTTGGGTTCAGCACTTGGTAAAATCAGCGGGGTTTGTTTTTTGTCTTTTCCCTTGTCGATGCGAGGGGTTTAATCTCCATCCCAGATACAGGGTAACGGTGTGTTTCCGTGGGCCGAGGCTGGGACCTTGAAGTGCAGGTGACTTGCCAGGCGAGGCGGAACGTCTGCGGGACAGAGCGTGTAGCCGCAGTTTGTATTCTAGCTGCGATACAGCCTCTGCTGTTGGGTTTAAACAGCTTTGAGTGCTATTCGTGTCTCTCCTCCAGCACCTCCAAAGGATGAACTCGTGTGGAAGAGAAAGAGGGAGCGTGTTTAACGCAGGAGAGGACTGGGAGCCCCAGGCACAGCCCCTGCTCTGTGTCGGCGCGGGGTTCAGTTGGTGAGCCAGTTCTGCTTCGCCTGCCCTTCCCGCAGCTCCATGGAGCCAACTTTCCCTCGGGCTGCAGGAGAACTGGCATCTTGTCTCCTCATTTCCTTGAGTTTACACACCCAGCCCTTCCTTTTTAGGATGGGAAATACCTATTTGTGTCACCCACAGAGTGAGTTAAGAATTAAAACTCTGTGCATTCCTGTTTCGGGCGTCGAGGTGAGTTACAACACGTGGTACGCGCTGCCGGGGGCTCTGCCTGCCTCCGGCGGTTCCTGAGCGCTCTCGAGCCGTGGCCCTGAGGTTCACGGTGTTTTTTGGTGTCCCCCTGTGGCTCCTGAAGAATTAGGGATATCAGCTCCCGTCTTACTACAGAGAGTAGTGAGGGAGAAGCCTCCCTTGGTGTTTGATGGTTTCTGTCGTTTGGAGCAGGGTGGAATGTGTGCTCTGCTTTAGGAAACGTTGGATGTACTCCTTAATTTAAAAGCTATTATTGTCATCATTTTATTGTTTCCCCCCATTTTTCCCCTCAGCCCTCCCCAGTTGGGAGAGGGAGGCTCTTTGCATGGTGACGCCTGGGTGATCAGAGTCCATCCTGATCCCAAATCCCTGGTGCACAGCACATTTTCCATCCTCCCCTGCCCTTTGCATCCTCGAGGGTAGCTTTGTACCAGGCGATGGAAGCATCTGAAGCTGCATCGTTCTCCTTGTCCGGAGTCCTGGGGAGCTCTGGATCTCGTTTACCCGGTGTCTGCTCTTCTGTAAAACCAGGGCTTGTTACAGAGTGAGAATTTGCACTTTCCTGAGGTATTTCTGTGTATTGCGATGTGGATTTAGCTAAATGAAGTGTTACCAGTAATAAAATATTCTCGTAGTAGCAATCTTTTGGTGTTTCTTTGGTCTTCTTTGGCCAAATGCTGTTGTCCCAAAGGCTGAGCTGCCGGATAACTTGGTGTAGGAGGAATATTGACCACGTGCCGCTCAGATCCCTGGATCCCCAGGAACAGCAGCGCTGAAGCTGTTCTGCTGATGCCAAATGAGATCTCCCCTGTCAAACGCCATTTCCAAGGGGAGAAGGTGTCCCGGGGCAGAGCACCGAGGCCTGATGGGATATTGTCACCTGAGGTCCCCAACAATGCCACCACGGAGCAGGCGGGGAAGGAGTTGGAGTCTGGGAGCTGCGGGACAGGCGGGCAGAAGAGGCTGGAGTTTTGGGGGTGAAGATGCTTCAGGGAAAGCAACAACCTGGAAGGGAGCGAGAGGGTTTGTGTTTGGACTGGTCCAACCAGGGGTGGCGTTCACCTGCAAGAAAGGGTTCAGCTCCATGGAGAATCCCACCAGGAAAGCTGGTGAGGAAGAGAATCACAGAGTCATAGAATGGTTTGGGTTGGAAGGGACCTCAAAGATCATCTAGTTCCAACCCCCCTGCCACGGGAAGGGACACCTTCCATAGCCCAGGTTGCTCCAAGCCTCATCCAGCCTGGCCTTGGACACTCCCAGGGATGGGGCATCCACAGCTTCTCTGAGCAACTTGTTCCAGTGCCTCACAATGGGCACTCCCTCTTCCAGTTTAAACCCATTACCCCTTGTCCTATCACTCCCTGCCCTTGGAAAAAGCCCCCCCTCCAGCTTCCTTGTAGCCCCCCAGGCACTGGAAGGGGCTCTGAGGTCTCCCCGGAGCTTCCCTTCTCCAGGCTGAACCCCCCACCTCCCCCAGCCTGTCCCCAGGGCAGAGGGGCTCCAGCCCTCGGAGCATCTCCGGGGCCTCCTCTGGACTCGCTCCAACAGCTCCGTGTCCTTCTGCTGTTGGGGCCCAGAGCTGGAGCAGAACTGCAGGGGGGTCTCCCCAGAGCGGAGCAGAGGGGCAGAATCCCCTCCCTCGCCCCCCTGGCCACGCTGCTCTGGATCCAGCCCAGGATGGGGTTGGCTTTCTGGGCTGCCAGCGCACACGGCCGGCTCATGTATACACACACACGGAATAACAGAGTGAATTCTGGTGAGGCGGGGGAGGAGAGCGTCCCTGTGCAGAGCATCAGTCTTGGCAAGGAGGAAAAATGACAATTCACATGCAGGTCTCCCTGGGATGAAGCCTGCAGCCATCACCAACGGGATGTGGGAACCTCCTGTGCCCTTGGGAACCGTCTCTCATCAACCCTGATGGTGCCGTACAGGAGCCTTAAAATATTCAAGCCACAAAAGGACAAAATCAACTTTTCTCAGCATTTAACAAGGAGTGTAAAATCCCCAGCCCAGGGTGACCTGCGAGAATTGGGCTTGTTCAGCCTGGAGAAGGGAAGGCTCCGAGGAGACCTTATAGCTCCTTCCAGTGCCTGAAGGGGCTACAAGGAAGCTGGGGGGGACTTTTTCTAAGGGCAGGGAGTGACAGGACAAGGGCTAACGGGGTTAAATTGGAAGTGGGAAGGTTTAGATTAGACATCAGGAAGGAATTCTTCCCGGAGAGGGTGGGGAGCACTGGGACAGGTTGCCCAGAGAAGCTGTGGGTGCCCCATCCCTGGGAGTGTCCAAGGCCAGGCTGGATGAGGCTTGGAGCAACCTGGTGTAGTGGAAGGTGTCCCTGCCCATGGCAGGGGGGTTGGAACTAGATGATCTTTAAGGTCCCTTCCAACCCAAACCATTCCGTGATTCTATGATACCCCTGAAGCCTCCAGGGTGGGGGTTAGGTGAGAGGGAGTGGTGGGCGGCGGAGCTGGGGGGTTTATGTGGGCTGGGGACAAGGGGAGCAGCGGTGTCAGCCGGTGACACAGCGGGGCAGGGACCGAGGGCGGGTGTCGGGAGGGAGGGGCCAGGCTGAGCCTGTCTCTCTGGGTCTGTCATTGCAGGAGCCG
>NW_010266505.1:0-203 GCF_000690775.1 Eurypyga helias
TGGGGTCCCCGGTGATGCCCCACCACGAGTGCCGCAGCGGGCTGCCCGGCCCCTCTCCTTCCAGTCGCCCCACAGGAACTGGTCTCCAAGATGGTGCAGAGCCTGGAGGAGTCCGTCAAGGGGGATGAACCGCCGAATCCCAGCGTCCTGCTGGCCATGAACCTGGCTGGGGCCAGCGACAGCAGCACCCGCAAGTGGCTGGG
>NW_010266505.1:964-1348 GCF_000690775.1 Eurypyga helias
CCTCCCCCCCCCCTGCCAAACCCCCCAGCACATCCAAGCCCTGGGGCAAACTCTCGACCTGCTCCAAGTCCTGCAGCAGAAGACGGACGAGGAGATGGCCAACCTGGGTACGGCAGGACGGGAGGGAGGAACCGGGGTGCCCGGGGAGGTGTCTCCCTCCAGCTCTCCGCATTTTCCTTTGCAGAGGCAGACGGTGTCCCGAAAACCACCCTGTACGGCGTGAGCCTGGATGTCCTGGCCCTGTGCCTGGCACAGACGGGTGGCTACCAAGGGCCATCCGTGGTCCTGGCCAAGCAGGTGCTGAGCCCCGAGAGCCACCTCTCTGTGGGTAAGGGTCCGCCCTGTCCCCGCAGGGTCCCCTCAGGGTCCCCTTGGCTGGCTCCC
>NW_010266506.1:0-277 GCF_000690775.1 Eurypyga helias
CCCGGCCCCAGCTCAGAGCCCCGACGGGTGACGGGCAGCACCGAGACAACCGTCGCAGCGGGGACACGAGCCCGGCGCTGGGAGACGGCTCTGCGGATGTGCCCGACACCCACAACCAGAAGCAAAGCCAAGGGATGTGGAGCGGGGCGCTTCCCTTCTGCCTACCAAGGGACACCTCAATAAAGATGTCCTTGAAAACAGGGAAATCTGGAGAATTTCTAATACCCCTAGCTGTTTTCCAGGGAAAGGAAGCCCCCCCCATCCTCCCGAGCTTTAC
>NW_010266506.1:365-629 GCF_000690775.1 Eurypyga helias
CGCCTCTTCCGACAGCAGCAGGTGCAGCTCTCCCCGCTTCAGCAGCCAGCGGGAAGCAGAAATCAGCGGGAAAGGCTGAAAGAGATCCAGGGAAAGTCTGAGTGAGTACCTGTCCCACAAAAATGGGACACATCACATGCTTTTAAACACCTTCCTTCCAGGAGACAGGAGGGGAAGCGGAGCGGCCCTGCACCCTGCTCCGGCACGCCTGGAAGCTCCAGCCTGCCAAACGGCTGCAGCATCACGGCTTTACTACAGCCCTTT
>NW_010266506.1:705-4663 GCF_000690775.1 Eurypyga helias
TTAGATCAGAACAGCTGGAAAAAATAGTGACCGCGAGCATGGAGTGGTGACGCGGCTCCTGGCAGCTCAAGGCTTCCCGGAAGGGCGCTCAGGAGAGGTCTGACACTCCTGGGATGGGCCACTCGAACGGCACACCCCAGAAGATTTCCCCCCCTGCCATTCCCACAAAACCTCACCTTCTTCTTTCCAAATTCCAGCTGTTTCTGTAGGGTGTACATCTGCTCTGTCCGCTCCATAGCGCGAGCTCCCTCGTTGCAGTTCTTCACCAGCTAGGAAAACATCACAAGGGAAGCGGAGAACGGCAGGATGCTGAGCCCATCCGTCCTCCGTGCCGGCGCTGCCGGCGAGGAGCGAGGCAGCTGCCCTGCTTCCCCGAACGGGAGAAATAGCCGAGGTTTCAAGCCGGGTTTGGGGGTTCTCCTGCCAGGGGAGATCTCCAGGAGAGAGACGGGACGTTTGCTCCGCCTGGAGAAGGACCGAAGTGGAACCGCGGCGAAGCTTCACTGAGGAGCGATACGAAGAGGAAGAATGAATCACCGAGGAGAGGAGGTTAAGACGGGAGGATGAACGGCAGGACAGAACCCTTCCAGGGGCAGGAGGAGCAATGCCACCTCCTGCGGTGCCGAGAGGGCACCCTGGCCCCTCGTGGTGCCTCTCCGGAGCAGACACAGCCCTGCCCGTCCCTCTGGTCCAGGGAAGGGTGGCCCAGCGTGGCCCGACCCGGGGGTCATGCATTTTGTTCACCAGAGGAGCGAGCAGGACAGACCATGAGGCGCAGGAGCACGTTGCCAAGAGCCGGTTTTTAAGGGGGACAAAAGGAAGAGCCACCAGCGCCGCTTTGGTGGCCGGAATCCCTGTGGCACATCGCCTTGTGTGAATGACCACCAGATGGGAAAGCAGATGGAGATGGGACACAGGAGCAGGAACAGCACACGGCTCACAACTGCCATGGCTTCCGCTGCTCCTTGCCCTTTGCTTTCTTTCCTGCTCTTTGCCTAGATCCCCAAAATCCATGGCAAGCAGCTCACTATCACCTCAAGGGAGGTTCTGAGAAGGGAGAGCACTGATGGAGAAGACACTGAAGGGAAGGATGAAAGATGGGCCAAAGAGGCAAGAAGAAATGCTGTCAAGACAAAGAAAAAGAACAAGATTGGGTGAAAAAGGTGAGACGAGGGAGAAGACGCGTACATCCAGCAGCTGCTCCGAGCAGGGATATCTCAAGCGACCTGATGCAGGGAGGAAAAACCAGAGGCCGGAATGGGGCCAGAGCGAGGGAGCGGTGTGCCGGAAAGAGGACAGATGAAGAGCTGGCAGCCAGGCCTCACCTTGCTGATGGCTTTCAGAGCTCTGGTGGCAGCTCCGTACGCCGCCGTGCATGCTTTTGTTTTTTGACAGACAGTCTAGAATTTCAAGGTAAGACACTTCAGTGACCTTGCAGGACAGAGAACTGTGCGTCAGCCGCTGCCCTGGGATTTCGGGATGCGACACACGCTCGAGCCGTCCCTGATGCTCAGACGCGCAGCGGGGTACACGGTCAAAGCAAGGTTTGACAGTGCTGGTAGCGCCGAACCTGGTTTCTGCCGGGGCTTTCACGTCAGACACGTGCCTGAGCATCACTGTCACCCCAGACATACCCCCAGCCCTCGCTCCCATGGCCCGTGACAGCCCGGGAGCAGCTACCAGAAATCCCACGGCCGGGATTCCAACTTTTCCCTTCCCAGGCCACCTGACCATGAATCCAACAGGCTGCTTATGCCACCCCACCCTGGGGTATCCAGACGCAGCATGGGGCAAAGACCCTCACGCCAAGAGGCGAGGCATTATTTGCGATGCTTTATGCTGCACATCTGACACCCACAAGCAGATCACTCCGGATCTAAATCCTGAACACAGGCTCAGGCATCCCAGCCTCTGCTCCCAGCAGGATGGAAGTCCAAGCTCAGCAAACTAAAGGCGGCTGTAACACGGTCACCTCTTCAGAGGTGCCAAGCAACGCCACCGTGTGACTTACTTACATCTAACAGCAGAGGCAGCCGCGTTACCCTCTGCATAGGGAGAATGAGAAATGAGATCATTGGCAGGCCTCCGCACTCCGGTTTCCTTTCAATTTGTTTCAAGGTCTCTTTAAATAAGGGGTTTGTGGTTCTGGAACGGGACAAGAAAGCTCCATTAACGCGGTTCTTCGGTTATCGGGGTTGCCCAGCAGCTTTCCGTGCACAAGGAAGGCGCTGCCTGTGCTGCTAAACGGCAGTTTGCCGCGCTCAGAGAGCACAGCTGGGGCAGGAAGGGGACTGACCCCTTAGTGGGCGCTGGGAAACCACCCAGAGACCACCAAAAGGCGGGTAAAGCCACCGGCGTACAACAGCGCACACAAACCTGACCCATACCAACAGGATGATCTGGGGATGAACAGCCCCCATACGCGTCCCTGACACACCACATACGTGTTCTGACCTCGGCAGGACACGTCCGAGGGGCAGCGTTACCCCCACCTACCCTCACACTTCACCCTTCTTACAGCACAGCACAAACAGGACAAGGGGTGATGGGTTTAAACGGAGAGAGGGAGATGGAGATGGGACATCAGGAAGAAATTCTTCCCGGAGAGGGTGGGGAAGCACTGGGACAGGTTGCCCAGAGAAGCTGTGGATGCCCCATCCCTGGGAGTGTCCAAGGCCAGGCTGGATGAGGCTTGCAGCACCCTGGTCTAGTGGAAGGTGTCCCTGCCCATGGCAGGGGGTGGGACTGGGTGGGCTTTAAGGCCCCTTCAACCCAAACCATTCCGTGATTCTGTGAAATCAGGTTCTCATCACCTGACACAGATGCACTGAGGTCTAGGCATTGAACTCAGCTCAGGAAGGAGACAGCCTTCCTCAGGGAAAAGGAAACAACCACAGGCTGAGGGAGCCACGGGCCCGTACGGTCCCGCCTGCCCTGCCCACAGCCGGCTAGTATCCCCGCAGCCCCGAGACCCTTCGTAGGCAGCTCCTTCGCACGCCCGAGGCCTGAGCACACGGCAGCACTCACAGCAGCTTCTGAAGTGTCCTCTGCTGGTAGACCTCGTTGGAGCAGTAGCTGACGTACGGGCTGAAGTGGTTCGAGGCGTGTTCTTCCACGATGTCACTGATGTCAGGAATCAGGACGTTTTCCTGGTGTCGCTTGTCTAAGTCTTCAAAGAAGCTGAAGAGAGAATTTCAAATCACTCCACCGCAGGACGTGCTAGTGCCACCCAAACCGAGCGGATGTCGGCTTGACAGTGTTCCCGCTGCAACTTTTCCCTGAGGAGACAAGGCCCTGGATGCCTCCTGCACACAGGCCAGCTCCACGCAGCCGAGACGCCCACGTCTCCAGCACAACTCCGGGCAGCTCCGCTGCAGAGACAGGGAACACAGCTCTCGAGCCTTCCCAGCCCCCAGATGCAGACGCTTCCTCCATCCCCACACAAGATCCCTCCTCCAGCTCTCTGGGAAGACATGTTTCTGCCCCCACTGGGGCAGCGGGAAGCTGCAAGCCTTCATCGCCCCCGCAGCCATTCCCAGGCCTGCCGCAGCTCCGCCTGGTCTCTCCTCCTGCTGCTTTCCCACACGGACACGGCTCACCCCGACTCTCAAGGCCTTTGCTCCTCGCCTCCCAGGGAACAAAGGCCACACTTCAGAGGCCACTGGCTCTCTGAACGTTCGGTGTCGGCACCCGAGCGATCCCCCAGCCTGTGCACAAGCAGCCGGGGGGCTAAGGCGCAGCGCTACCGACTCCACCATCCCGTGCCACCAGCCCATGGGCAAAAGGAGGCAGCACCTCCATGGCAGTGCCGGGACACCCAAGGAGCTTCCAGGAGCATCCCAGCACGGGGACGGAGGTAGCTCAGCCAGCTTTCCGTGCCCAAGTGCAGCCGCGCAACTGAGCACCACTATTACCCATTAAAACCCCCAAAATGGGTAAGAGACTGTCTCCCACCAGA
>NW_010266506.1:4786-5055 GCF_000690775.1 Eurypyga helias
AAATAAAGGGAGCCCCCGAGGCCCTCTCGGTCCCAACCCCACGCCGCCGGCCCCGCTCGCCTGGTGCTGACTGCCAGGATGTCCCCGATGTTGGAGAAGAGGTGGTGGTGCTCCGTCTGCGTCATGGTGTCCTTCAGCTCCTCCGACCGCAGGAAGCGGGTCACCAGGACGCTCAGGCTGTGCATGTAGGAGTGCTCCGACGTGAGGATCTCGAACATCGCCTGGGCAAAAGGCAGCGAAGGCGTAACAGGACCGAACGGGGCCTCCCC
>NW_010266507.1:0-12995 GCF_000690775.1 Eurypyga helias
CCGGAGTTAAACCACGACACTCTGACACAGAGGGCCTTGGGGCTCTGTGTAGACTGCAGTCAAGACAGCCCTGCAGAGGGTAGCTGGTTATTCTTTCCCTTCCTTGTTGTGCTCTGTGGCTTTTTTTTTTTCTCCCCCCCCCCCCCCCCGCCGCTTCTTCTTCTTCTTCTGTCTTTCTCCTTCAGGAGGAGACAGCCAGCCACTTGGAAGAGAAGCTGGGAGTTTTTCAGGAGTGCTGGCTCAAGTGGGAGCTGGTGACCTTGATGCAGTAAGAGCAGCAAGACTACACATCTCTTATAGCGAGAGACTTGATAAGGAATGGGTTTGGTCATACTCTTGGCTCCTGGATGATGGGAGGGATTTATTCAGGGTTTAAACCCATCCGTATGGCTTTCATCTTTCTGGAAGCTTTCTTCTGTCACTTTGCACGGAGCAGCCCTTCTTAAGACACTATCGGCATGAATCGAGCAGAACGGCATGAAAAAACCTTGTTGCTTTAACCTTGTCAGATTTAGATTCTCAGAGAGAGGCTCCCTGCGCTCAGATCCTTCTAGAAATTAACGGAGGAATTTTTCCCACTGTCACCTTTATCTGCCTCCCGGTCGGATGCGGAGAATTTGTAGCCGGGTCCCCGTTGGCAACGCGCAAAGGTAGCCCCCGGGCAGGGACGGGGCGGCTGACCGCTGCACACCGTTTTTCAGCGGCGCGGGTAGCGCGTGCTCGTTTTAAACGTGACCCCCGGGCCACCTGAAAACTTTGCTGAGGAGCACACTGTACCAAAACTGGGGAAGACTATTTGCGGCCCTGTTGGTAAATAAGTCTGATCTGCAAAAAACAGGTTCCTGGAGTTGGGAGTCCTTATACAGACAAATAAGTCGTCCTGTCTCAATGGTGCTGAGCATCCAGTACCTCCCAGTCGGTTTGGAAACTTGAGTGTCTCGTACACCGGAGATTTGGGTGCAACGTGGAGCAGCTGCGGTTCAAACGAGTAGGAATCTCCTTCCTCTGCCTCGGAAAGCCGGCGCTTGGAGAACTATTTGCTTTTTAATGGTCTCAAAGTACAGCCCCGTAATCTTCAAAGCAGATACTTCCCTAAGCAGAAGTTAAGGTTGATTTTGCAAGGGCTTTTTTTTTTTTCCTATGTGGATGTTTTTTAACTTTCAAGGGTCTGACTTTTTCCTGACGTTCAATTTCGCAGCCCTTTTGGAGAATATAATTTCTTGCAGATATCTGCTTGTCTGAGTTTGGCTGACTGCAGCCAAGGTATTTGCAAGCTGTCGGGGGGCTGTGAGAGCAGCCAAAGCATCTGCGAAACCTTCTATTTTATTTCCTTTTCGGGAAAGAAGGCTCTCAAATACGCCAGCGGGTGCCCCAGCCGCACACGCTGGTGTTTACACTGGTGGTGTCTCAGGTGTAATTAATGCCTTGCTCCAGAGAGGAAGCTGATAGCCTGAACCGGCTCCTGCCCGAGGCTGGTGCCGTCATCCCGGCCGCTGCCCTTGGCGGGAGGCGCGGGAGATAGCGAGGTGTGCCGGAGGTTTGGCTGAGGACGAGCTCCCCGGTTGCTTTATATCGTGTTTGGGGTTACAAAATGGGTGTGTTGCCAAGCCTTCCCTCCTGGGCAGCTCTGTCCACCTTTGGGGACAGCTCCTTTTTTGGGGTCAGTGAAATAAAACCTCACAATCCCAGGGCTAGATAAGTCTTGGCAGCTGGGAAGGAGCTTTGAGGAGCGTTGGGAAAGGTCCTGCTCGGAGGCTTCGGGCAGGCTGTGCTGACACCTATCGGCACGAGCTCCTTCAAGGCACCCCAGCCAGCGGGCACGCGCCGCGAGGTTTTCCTGCCTTAAGCTCGTGCTGCTGTTGTGCCTTTGCCCTAAGGACCCCGTGTACCGAGATTACGTGTGTAATACTTGAGTCGGAGCACGCGATACTCGCTTTGCAGCATATTCCCCAGCCAGCACGCCGTGCTTTCAGAGACTCTGTAAACCCTTGCGCTGCGTAGCCTCGTTTTACGTCTTTCACAAAAGCACCTGCTGTAAAATCTCCCTAAATCTGGTAGGCACGCGGAAGGACGAAGCGCTAGATCGTGCCTACCTGCGGTCCAAAAGGTGAATATTTATTCCTGACATGAAATATTCAGTGAGTTTGGCATTAAGTGCCGGATTTACCGGAATGAGGGAGAAAAAAGTGCGCTCCTTGTGTGAAGAAAGTGCAGTGCAGGAACCAGCGGGTTGGAAATGGAAATAAGGGGGGAAGATGCGATGAGACGGACTGAATATCCCTTCATGCACCTGGGTCTTTCAGCAAGTAAATAGCAGGTTTTCAGCAGGGAAATCTGCTTTTTCTTCGCAGCAGATTTTGAGACCAGCCTAGCCCCGCTCTACCCAACGCTGAGCTTTTTGCACTTACTGGAGCAGACTTTTCTGACCGTGCCCGCAGGACACTCTTTAGAGGATGGCTGAGGTTTTTTTAGCCCTGTGGTAGCTATAACCTCACCAAATTACACAGCAGCCGTTTCCTGAAACACCAGTAATTTTGTGTTGGGCTCCTCCGACGTCTGCGAGGCCTCCGCCGCCTCCCTCGTGCTCCAGCCAACGGAACGGGAGCGTGACTGGAGCGAAAAGTGTGGAGCTCAGCATAGCCGGGGCACGCTCCTCCACTAACCCACACATACCTCCGTCCCTTCCCTACAATTAGCCGGCTATTACGGCGTGGTGTAGTCTGATACAGCAGTTTCCATCTCTCCGTTTGCCTCCTGCAGGGAGGACGAGTGGCAGGAGCCGCTCAACCCTTTCTCTCCCAGTGCTGAGCTCTCATTAGCAGCCGAGCTGTCTGTAGGATGTCAGGCTGTTACATCACTTCAAAGACTGCTGGGTACAGTATCACTTCAGGGAGAAGGGGAAAAAACCCCACGTAGTAAAGCGGAGAGGTGGATCGCTGGCTGGTGGTGTGATTCCACCCACTTAGAGGGAACGGCAGCTTTTGCAACAGCGGCACCCCCTTACCGCAAGGCCAGGTTTGTATTTCCCAAAAGCCAGCGGCACGATTGCGAAGGGGAATACGGGGTGAGCTCACCGTAGGGAGTACTCGGCACCTTGGGGCGATGCTGTGGGCGAGCAGCGCTCGGGATAGACCCCATGAAAACCTCTCCTGCAGCACCGAGGTTGGGTGAACCGCAGCGATCCATGTTTGCAGCTGTGAAGGGAGAAAGGGGGCAAAGCCCTTGGGGCATTCTGGCACTTTTATCTCCTGTTTGCTCAACTTGCTGCGTGAGGACATTTTTGCCCAGCGTTAGCACAGAGTGACTCAGTAATCCTGTTGCACAGGGTTCAGAGGGCACTGCTTCTCCTTCCCAACAGCTTTATCGGAGTCGTGGCATGTCAGAATTTCCCAGGTAAAAAAAAAAAAAAAGACTGTGACATTGCAAAAGCTCGGAGGTGACTTATCCTCCCCGGCGGGGATTTCTGCCTCCACCTTGTAAAGATTGCAAGAAAGCAGAGCTTTGGCTTGACGCTGAGGGTTTGGCTGGGCTTGTACCATAAGCCTGGGTCGTTCTAGGGTGGGAATTCAACTCAGAGCATGGTGGAAACTTGTCCTGTGTGTAGACATCAGGGGAGCTGCTGTGCGTTGGCTACGTACCCCTCCTAACTTGAAAAAACCCCTCTGCAATGGAGCGCAGGTGGGTTTTTTCCCTCGCTACCCGAGAGGTATTTTGCAGGCAGCAGATACGTGTGCCTGCAAAGGTTTTGCTTCCCTGTCAAGGAGACAGATCGGATCTCGTTCAGTTTTTCTGTAAACTCTTGCAAAGCTGAATTCCTGTTTACTTCCGAGCAAGGAATTTTTCTTTTTGAAGCCAAATTTGAGGGAACACTAAATCACATGTGGCTTTGGTAAGGGAAAATGATACTTTCCTGGCTCTTGAAAGTTTTAAGATTTAGGCAGAGCTGGTCAGAGCTGGACTTGAAAATGTTTGTGATCCCAGTGCCCCGTTTTGAATGTCTTTGGGATAAAACCAGGTGAACGTCAGATGCTGGATCCGTGGCAGCTGACCAGCGAGTCCTAAATGTTGGAATTTGGCTTCTGGAAAGAGCTGGTGCGCCACAGAGATGTCCGCTGTCCTCGCTGGAGCTTTCCTTTGGCATTTCCTAAATCTGAAGCTGATGCTGGGGTTGCCAGGATGCTCATTCTCTGCCGGTCAGGCCATATTCCGGCCTCTGGACCGCTGCTCCCCGGCTTGCTTCATCTTCCGTTTGTGACATGTCGCAAACTGCTGGCGAGGGAAGAGCTTTCAGGCAAATCTGCAGACAGCTGCGGAAAAACCTGGCTGGCCTGGGAAGCAGAGGGTTTTATTATTTTCCTTCTCTGGTTTCCCTTCCCATCCAAGGGGAAAGATTTTGGGATTTCACGCTGTCGTGCAAGTTTGGGCTGAACCTTCGTGTGATGGAGTTTAGGCTGGGGTAGATGATGGTGCCGGGGTGCATGTGGTTTCCCGATTGGGACCGTGCTTTGGCGTCTCTCAGTCTCCACCAGCCTCAGAGCCAGGATAATAAATCCAGAGCATCAGGCTGGTGCTGCCAGTCAGCCGGAGGCAGCGTGGCAGGTTTCACCCTCCGTCAAGCCATCGAGGAGAGCACGAGCTCTCTGTTTCATGTGCTGCTGCACAGAGATGTTCATGGGCTGAAGCGGCAATGGGAGAGCTGGCTCCTCCCACAAGAAAAGGTCTGAGATTGGGATTTTGTGAGTCGGAGGCAGAGTGTAGCAAGTCACAACCATCCTTTTAACCTCACTTCGGCTATGACATCTGAGAGCTGGGTCAATTTTTTCCCTTCTTACAAGGCTTTTTACCACTTCTTTATGGTTCTCCCTAAGCAACACAACCTCCTCGGGGTGAAATCCCATAAAACTTGTTCTGTAGATACCGAAACGCTCTGGCTTTGCAGAGGCACAAACCACTTGGGAAGCACCAGCACCTCTCACCAGCAAATGGTGCTTTTGTAACTGGACTGTGCAGGTTTGGCATCTCCCTCTGGCCTTTCTTTGGGATGATGCTGATAATGTACCCACCAAATTAAGCGCATCCTTGTGATGGGACACGATTTGTTGAACAAATGTAATTTGCTGGCAGGGAGAGGCTGGCTTTGGCAGGCAGCTGCCGTGTTTCCAGCATGGCTTGAGCCATGGGCCATTGCCTTGTCCCTCTTTTAGCTGGTGCAGGGTAGTGGCTGTTAGCCCCCGGGCGGTTTCCTACGCCTTTGGTGCACAGATTGCGGGCAGCTTTGGAACCTGGGAGCTTGGCTTCCTTTGCGCGTTGAAATCCCCTGGGCCGGCTCGCTTTTAATTGCTCGGCTTAGAAATTGGGAACGCGGCTGTGGGCCTGGTTTTGTTTATCCTGGCATTCCGTGTAAATCGAATCGGCTGGCGCTGGTGGCGATCAGCTCACCGGAGTTGTGGGGAGAACAGCGTCATTGCTGGCTGGAGAAATCCATCAGCTCCAGCAGTAACCATCAGCCCCCTGTTGTTACTAGTAGCTCTCATCTTGTCTATCTCCAGAAATCTAATAAATTCCCCAAAATCTATCCCCTTGACACAACCCCAGAACTCATTCCATGTCTTAACCCTCCCCCCAAGACAGTGCAACCTCTTGGCTCTGCTCTTTTACACTATTTCCCCGAACGATACCGATCTGAACCGATCCTTTCATCCAGACAATCCCATCAGATCATGCGCTGCATGATTTTATTTTTTTCCCCCACCCCTCCTTCGTTTTCATTTCAAGCTCTGCTTGGTATTTGGGTTTTGGAGTCGCTCAGGGCTGTGGCTGGTCTTGGGATAAAAGTCTGGTCTGGAATTGCACGTTACGTGTACCCTTACTGCCAGGCTTTTCTTTTGTGGCCTCCGAGCTCTGCGTGTGCTGCTCTGGTTGCATTAGAGGGCTGAATAAATGGGCTTTAAAAAATGCTTATGAGGCCAGATCCCAAATAGATAGCATCCAGAGCTCGTGTCAGAGGCAGTCAGAGGCTGGTATTTCTCTTCCAAACATCCGTGGAAGCCGGAGATCTTTATTTGTTTGGTTTTTTGAAAAGTATGTATCTGCTCTGCAAGCCAGGAAAATCCATCAGCTGGAAAAAAATAGCTCAGACCAGCTTTTAGCTACTCATCCCGACTGAACAAACAGTGTCAGCTGTAAAGAGATGTTGCCTTCTATGTTTAGGAGTAGTTAATTGTGCTACACCCTCTGCGCGCTTGATTTTTGATCCCCAAGGAGAGATAATCTGATATCGGGCTGGATGGTGCTATCGGGGTGTGGAGCTTGGAAACCCAGCCAGGGAGAGTCCTGTCTGCACTCTGACCAAGGGAGCCATTGAAACCAGTGCAATTAGCTAACGAAGTTCTTCTGCAGGCACTTCAGTCCCCGGCCAGGAACGGAAGCCGTTCCATTTGCAAGCGTAATCCCGGAGAGGAAGAAGCCCTCCCATCTCAAGTGCGTTCCTGGGAGTCTTTGAAATGCCGCTCGGCACATCCTCTGAAGAGCTCGGACTTGGAGCAGGTCATTACAGGGCCCCACATAATTGAGCCCGTGTCCCTTTGATGTCCCCGCTGCCGTCCGGCGCTCCTCCGCATACTTGAGGCCTGAAGTCACGGTCTCCTTCGGCCGGGCAGGGCAGGCGTTGCTCTGTCTCCCTGGAGAAGCTCCTGCCTTCCCGGAGACACCGGCAGCAGCACCCAGCACCTCTCCCCTGCTGCAGAGAGACGTGGTGTTAATTCTTCAGCCGCTCTCTGTCCGTGTTTCTGCGGGCTTGCCGAAGCCCTCTCCGCCACGACAAGCGTGCGAGCATCTGTGGATATCCCGACTGGCTGGAAGAGGCTTTGAGAGCCCAACTCTTCTTTGACTTGTAAAATTCAGAGTTTTCCTGCACCGCAGAATGAAACTCCGCTCGTTTACACCCTTACAACACCCAATAACAGGCACAGCTTCCTGTAAAACCAGGGCCAGCCTCTGCCCAGGGCTGTTTACCTGCTCTTGACTCATTTGGGAACCGTCTCGGTGTCTGAGGCTGGGGTTGACCTCCAGGTTACAGCAGTAGGAGGGTGGCTTTTCTCCCTCTGCACCAGCCCAGACCTTTCTGAGCACAGCCCCGATGTCTTCCTCCAGCCTGCGACGTCTCTAGCTAACCCTTTTTGTTTAAAAACAGCCCGGTTTAAAGGCAGCACCTTTCTCTCCTCGCCGAGAGGCCCAGCTGGACGGTTCTCTGCGAGTCAGGCAGAAGTGCTTCTCCCGGTCTGGTTTGTGATACCAACCCCCAGAGAGCAACTTTTATGCTCTGCCGGGGAAATACCGAGGCTGGAAACCTGCTGGTGTGGATTAACGAATTGCACACGGCTGCGGAATGAGCCAGGAAAACTGGAATTTGGGAACAAAATAACAGCCTCTTCTGGCACTCTCATCCTTAAGGAGACCTTGGGTGTAGCTCTGGCCACACTGTGTATGTGTCCCAGCACAAGAGCTGTTTCCTGCACGTCTTTATTCCTCTTTCCCCTGTAGCCACGTAGCTGAGAGCAGCAGCGAAATGCATTTGGCCCCTGGACCCTGCGACCATCTCCTCTGCATCTGGCCGGGGAGGGGGTTGCTTTTAGGCTGGGCTCTTTACCACCCATCACCTGGAACCCATAGCAATCAAATCGCTTTTCTCAGCTGCAGCATCTTAAAATAGCTGCTCTGGTTTCTTTTCAAAATAGTCGCCGTTCTGCTTGTCGTTACCTGCTAGAATTGTTCCTCAGAGCCCTCTTAGGAGGTCGGAGGAGAGAGGTCGGGTTGGTGTATCGGCCTTTTTGGAGGGGGTGACGGTGCTCCTGCGGCCACGTGCGCAGCCTTGCCCTTGAGCTGCCCCCGATGCCCGCAGCCCGGCACGCGCATCCGTTCTTTTCGGGTGACGTATTTACGATTATTTTGAAAGTGTGACTGCAGAGGTGGAGGAATCTGCCTGGTGCTGGTGACGGCCGTGGGAGGAGGGTGCTCCAACGCGTCAGCCCTGGCTGGAGAGGCTTTAGCTTTTCCTGGGAAGCGATTCGGCACCTAACACATCAGCAAGGGAGTGACACAGCACCTCTGGCTGCTGTGTAGTTTTACGGCGGACCGTGGTTGATTTCCTGACATAAATTCCAAGGGATCCAATCCTTGGATAGCTACTCTCTGCGCTGAAGTCGCTCTTGCTCTGGGCCAGCTGAGGAGCAATGCGGTGGCCAGGGCACGGACTGCCAGCACCCGGGTTGTAACGGAGCAGTGGTAGGTTGAGGCAAGCTCAGCGCTGTGCTCCGCTGCAGGAAACCCTTCGGCAGGCACGGCGCTTCCCGAGCGCTGAGCCTCAGAGGTCGCCTCGTCTCGCTTGTGCACACACCGGTCCTGCTCGGGGGGTCTCTGACCTGAGTGGAGCCCTTGGAACCTCAAACAAGCCAAAGGTCTCCTAATAATTTTAGGGGAGCGCTGCGTTTTGCAGACTCAAGGAGTGACTTAATTCACACAGCAGAGCGTTCAGGGTTTAATCACGCTGCTTGACAAAAAACAGGGTCCGGCGCGCGCTGCTGCGCGAGTACCCCGGCGATCTGCCGCAGGCGACACCGGATGCGTTGGAATTGGCATTCATTCTCCCTCCTTCCTTGGGAAGAAGTTACTGGGTTTTTGGAGGTAATTATTGCTTTTATTCGGTGCTAAAGCAATAATTTCAAGGGATACATTCGAAAGCTAGCAATTTCCTGCCAGTGAGTGACAGATGTTTTGCCACACACGAGATGTGCTTTCAGGCTCCTACTAATTACGATGACACAAATTGGCAGTAGCTTTCTTCCCAGGCTCCCCACTCTAGTTTTGCCTCCTTTTCTGCCTTTTTTTTTTTTTTGATGTTATTTTAAAGGTGGAGACTCCATGTTGTCGCGCTTCGGTTCGACTGATGCGGATTTCGGTGCCTGTGCTGGAGCGTGGTTTCCTAACCTTCTCCTTCTCTCTCCCTGCCCAGGTTCATACCCCTCACCCAAGGCCGGGGCCACGCTGGTGGTCTACAAGGACTTGCTGGTGCTGTTCGGGGGGTGGACGCGGCCGAGCCCGTACCCTCTGCACCAGCCAGAGAGGTTCTTTGATGAAATCCATACGTACTCCCCCTCCAAAAACTGGTAAGAGCACATCTGGATTCGAAGGCCAGGCTTTGATCCTGTAAAAATGCCTCTGTAATGCAGCTGCAGAAATGCCGGAGGGTGTCTCTCCGAGCCTGGAACTGGCTCTTAGAGAAACTCGGTGTGTGGAATCCTGGGGTGACTGATGCTCTTACTGAAACAAAAAACGGTAAGAGCGTGCTGGGGACGTGGGCACGCTGCTGCCTGGCACCTCTTGGGCAGTGGCTGCTTCCCTGCACCTCTCAGCTTGTCCCTGAAATACTCCAGACTCCCCAAGTGTTCCCGTCCAGCCAGGTGGGAAATCTGGCTGGGAATGTTTTAAACATGTAATCGATTTGGCTGTGAAACAGGCCTTTGAGGAAAGGAGGAGATAAAGGCTTAACTCCTGGAGGTCTTGCTTGGTCACGGTCCAAAACTCAGAGTTCCTGTGGCCCTCCAAGGGAGCCGTGATAGGGCAGGTATCCCATTTTAGTCAGCTCTTCCCTGGACAATCAACAAAGCCCTCAACAGTGACCGCAGGGCTGGCAGGAATTTGCCTTTGCCCTGTAAAACTCCGTTCGGCTGGTTTCAGACCAGGCTTTCTCGCTGATGTGTGTGAGAAAGCAGCGAACGCTGTATCAAAGCGGCGATGGCTCCTGCTCCTCTTTCATTGAGAACTTTTCATCATCACAAGTCTCAATTACCCGCTGCGCTTTTTGGGCAGTGTCATTACAACGCTCTAATTAAACCGCCTCGGAACTAATTCAGGGCGAACTTAATTGAAAGGGGCAATATTTCTAACTTGGCCTTGTGATTTTGTCATGCTTTAAAAATGTTGAGCACATTGGTATTTCTAATGAGTTTCGTTAATATTTGGATCTTTGGAGGTTTTCCCTGAGGTTTTCCTCTGTAACGTGTTCTTGAGGACTTTGCCGGCCGCTGGGATTTTTCTTTTTGCTGTTCATCCGGCGCTTTCCTTTCCAAGCTGATAGAATCATAGAATCACAGGATGGTTTGGGTTGGAAGGGACCTTAAAGATCATCCAGTTCCAACCCCCATGCCATGGGCAGGGACACCTTCCACTAGACCAGGTTGCTCCAAGTCTCATCCAGCCTGGCCTTGGACACTTCCAGGGATGGGGCATCCATGATGATGCTGAACGCCTTCCTCTTGCCGCAGGTGGAACTGCATCGTCACCACCCACGGCCCCCCTCCCATGGCTGGGCACTCCTCCTGTGTCATTGAAGACAAAATGATCGTCTTCGGGGGTTCGCTAGGATCTCGGCAAATGTGAGTTTGGGGTGAGGGTGTCTGACAAACGCTCCTGCAAGTGAGGAGCTGTTGTGGTGCTCCTGAGGGTAGCTTATAGAAGGAAATATCCGTGAGATTTAGGAGCCTTTGCCCGGCCTTAGCACACCTTTCGCATCTTGCAGCAAACCCCCTCGAGGCTCCAGCCCGTGGGAACCCCAGTCCTGCCACAAAACTCTGCCCTGAACCTGCGTTCCCGATGCCCACAGGGCCCGGTTGTATCAACGGTTGTTGTCTCGTCCTTGCAGGAGCAACGACGTCTGGGTGCTGGACCTCGAGCAGTGGGCTTGGTCCAAGCCCAACATCTCTGGGCCCAGCCCTCACCCACGCGGTGGGCAGTCTCAGGTGAGCTCCCCTCCACCACCGCAGCTCCCCGGCACCGACACGCTGCCCGAGATAAACCAGACATGGCTTAATTCCCAGCTTCCAGGTACCTCTCAGCAGGTCGCCTGAAAGCCAGCGCCCGATTTCCAGCTTATCTTTGCAGCCTTAGCCCGACGGGCCCATGTTTTCCCTATCCATCCGTTCTGTGAGGGCTCGCTTTTCATCTCCCTAACGCGCGGGCAGGTACCAGGCCGTGTCTCACACATGACTCAGAGCTCTAATGAGCGTTTCTAGCAAACAAATTGCTGTTTTCACCCCCGGCGTTTAAGATCAATCAAGTGTTATCACAGGTTGGTTTGGCTCGGGGCCCTTTTTATCGCTCCGCTCTCCGCTCTGGATTGTACCCGCTCAAAGCATGGGTCTGGCAGCGCCTGTTTTCTTGCCTGCCCGGGGCAGGGAGCTCGTGGGAGTCACCGGGCTTGATGCAGGTGTCTCTGCCACAGCTGGCACCCCTGCGTTCCCTTTACAGTCTCCGGGAGGGTGGTCAGTGGTTCCCAGCGTGTGGTTCATCTCAGCTGAGCGGGGCACCCGGGAGAGATCAGATGGGTCGTGCTTGAAGGTGCCTTTCTCTCCATCCACTGGAAAAGGAGATTAAGAATCATACAATCCCAGAATGGTTTGGGTCGGAAGGGACCTTAAAGATCATCTAGTTCCAATCCCCCTGCCATGGGCAGGGACACCTTGCACTAGACGAGGTTGCTCCAAGCCTCATCCAGCCTGGCCTTGAAGACATTCAGGGTTAGGGACTAGCTTGCCCACCACCAGCCCCTGACAAACACCGCTGCAGGCACGTGCCCTCCCAGACAGTCCTTCTCCTTTAGCTGAGGAGGGGTGTTGCGTCTCTTGCTTTGGCACAGCTTCAGGAAGGGTAATTGCTCTCCTCTGTAAGAAGAACTGGTTTGCGAGCTGTTTGGGACGAGGCAGCGGGGTGAACCCTGCATCCCGCTTTGCCTCAAACCCAGCAAAACCGGCTCTCCATCCCGGCTCCGCTCCCCATCCCAGGGCAGACAAAATTCGGCAGTGTCTGTGCAGCCGAGAAGCCGTAACCTGGCTCTGCCTGCACTCAGAGGCCTTCCCAAAATCTCCGGGCACGGCTTCGCATCCTTCCCGGTCTGAAACGCTGCTCTTTGTCCCCTCCAGATCGTAATAGACAGCGAAACCATTTTGATCCTCGGGGGCTGCGGAGGTCCCAATGCAGTAAGTATCCCGGGGGAGCGTGGGCACGCGCTGCGCGCGTCTCGTTGTAACCGTGAGCCCGGGGTGCCACGCTGGGGAGGGCGAGGGCTCGGCACGTTACCTGGCTGGCATCTTATCCTGCAAATCTGAGCACCCACGCGGTAGATTTTCCAGAGAAGCTGTCTAGCTGTTGCTAGAGCTGCTTTAATTAAGAGAAAAGCACCCTGGGCGCTATCTGAGCTGCTCGCCGAGGTTAATTGAGTCTCGGAAGAATTAGCCCTGATTTCATACTGGAGATGAAGGGATTTATCCATGGCCACAGTAGGGTGTAGTCACGCCGGGACGGTCAGATCCTCATCTGGGTCACCCTTCCTCTGTCTGCAGCAGCCAAGCGCTGCTCCTACCTCTGATGGGAAATGATCTTGGCAGCAAACTGGGGCTCCTCAATCCCGAACCGGGCTCCTAAATCCATCACGCTTTTCTCCCCAGCTGTTCAAAGACGCCTGGCTGCTGCACATGCACGCGAACCCCTGGACGTGGCAGCCGCTCAAGGTGGAGAACGAAGACCACGGAGCCCCGGAGCTGTGGTGCCATCCCGCCTGCAGGGTACGGACATGGTGGGGTCTCTGCTCCCTCATACCCATCCACTGATGGCTGCCGCCTTCCCAGAATGCTCCACACCTCCCTGATTTTTCCCCACGTGGTGCCGAGGGTCATCCTGCCGTTCCTCACCTCTTCTCTCCTCCTCTTCCAGGTGGGACAGTGTGTTGTGGTCTTCAGCCAAGCTCCCAGCGGGAGAGCCCCGCTGAGTCCCAGCCTGAACTCTCGTCCTTCTCCCATCAGCGCCACGCCGCCCGCCCTGGTCCCCGAAACGCGGGAATATCGCTCTCAGTCTCCCGTCAGGAGCACGGACGAGGCTCCCTGCGTCAATGGCCGCTGGGGCACCTTGCGACCCAGAGCGCAGCGGCAAACCCCGTCGGGGTC
>NW_010266508.1:0-263 GCF_000690775.1 Eurypyga helias
CTCCAACCCCTTTAAATATAATTTGTTAACGTTGGGACTTGTATTAATTAAAGCAGCAGCCGCTGCAGCCTGTGACCCGGGGGCTTGTCACCGTGAAATCAAGTTTAAATCCAGATTTCAAGGGGGAAGAGAGATGGGGGGAGCGCTGTGTCCTCCTAGGAAGGGTGACAGTGACAGCTCCTTGCCGGTCCCCGGCCCCCCTGAGCTCTGGGTGGAGCAAGAGGCAGAAGGACCAGCCCTCCACTCTCCACGGACCCAGACCA
>NW_010266508.1:388-7197 GCF_000690775.1 Eurypyga helias
GACAGGCAGGAGGTCCTTGCCGTGCTTGGGGCAGGAGCGGCTGGGTTTGGAGGTGGCAGTAGCTGCGGACCTGCTTGGCACGGCTGGTCCTGTCAGCCAGGGCTTGCTTTGACAGCCTGAGCGAGCGCAGGAGCCAGCCAGAGGGTTTCCGCTCCTGTGTAGGGGCTTTGGAGGGATGTACCCCCTTCTGCTCTCCTTCTTTCTGCTGTCCCCCCACCTCCACTCTCCCCATTGGAGACACTGCGGATTAGCATGGAGGCAGACCCGCATGTCAGCTGTGGAAGTGGTGGGGTGGGTGTAAACACCCTTGGGAAGCTGGAGGAAGCAGCAGCCTGACCCTGACAGCTCCCCTTCCCCCAGACCAAGCTGTAATCCGGCAGGGACCCTGGGGCTGAGCCCTTCCTCCAGAGCTGGGGAAGTCAGTCCCTGGCCCCAAGAGTTGCTTCTGCCCACGTACCTGCACCTGGCTCGCAGGATTTGGAGGAACAGAGGTGGAGTGACCCTTCTCCCCAAGACCTGGCTGCTCTGTGAGGCAGCTGCAGTCCTTCCTCCAGCATCCTCCTCAAAGTCTCATCTCTGTAGTCAAGGTTCAAAGGGCTCTAAAATCCTTGCTCCTCCCAGGGACCCAGCTCTTGGCTGTCCGGGGAAAGAGGGAGCCCTGCCTGGAGGGAGCCATCAGACAGGAACGAGCTGTCCTGAGCAAGGAGCAGAGCAGTGCTGAGCTCCTGATGGACCCTGCTGCAAGAAGCAGGATGCTGCTGGACACCCCACTGCCTGCTGCTCGCTTTGCAGGTCCTCTGCTTGGACACCGTGGATCCCAGGGTCCTTCAAGCCATTCTGTGGAGCTGGGCAAACACTCTCTCCTCTTCCATCTACCTCATCTCATCCACATGTACCACTGTCTTTAGCTCCAGGCAGCTGTCTCTGACATGCTTTGTCCATCTCCCCACACTCCATCCCTGTTTCCCCAGGCAGCATCTCCTGCATAAGTACTGGCACCCACACCACAGACCGTGTGCCTCCCCTTGAACCCCATCCGATGGTCTCTCTGCTTCTGTGGTGACAGGCATTAGGTCCAGTGGGGCTGGGATGTGATGGTGGGTTTGGGATTGTTCCTGGGATCTTGAGGGTGTTTGGCAAGGTGCTTGGCTCTGAATTTCCCAGTCGAGCTGGCAGGAAATCAGAGGCTGGCCGCTCTGATTACCCCCACTGTGAGGAGCAGCAGTACCAGAGGGGTACAGGAGATGCAGAGAGGGGATCAGCCAGCAACAGGGATGGAGCCAAAGCTGGGATGGGTCTCCTGCTCCAGGGTTTCTGGATTCTCCCAGGGGGGAAAACCACACTCTCTGAGGAAGGCAAGCCAGGGCAGCCTGTGCCCAAGGGTCTGCACTGTGTGACTGGGATGGAAGAGTTCCAGAGAATCATGCAGAGTGGGACAGCACTGGGAGATGCTGGACTTCTACTGGGCACACAACCTGCTGGAGTGCTGTGCCCACATGGCTGGGGAGGACCCAGTTGCTGGGGCATCTCTGCCTGGCTGAGCTTGCCGTTGTGCCCAGGGGTAGGGGGCAGAGAGGCAGTTCTGACCCTGGGGCCCCCCAGCCGTTGGAGCGGACCCTTTCCAGTGCCCCTCATTTTTTCCCCTGCTTTCCAATCCCAGCCTGCCCTGGTGTGTCACCCTTGCAGGCAGCGGGCACGGTGTGAGGAGAGGAGCATCTCTCCTCCCTATGTGTTCCCAAAAGGGAGGTGAGCAGTCGGCACGTTGCTCACAGGTTTCCCTTTCCCTCCCAGCTCCTGCTCCAATGAGATCCTGGGCCTGAAGCTGCCATCGGAGCCGGTGCTGAACGCCAACACGGTGTGCCTGACCCTGCCGGGGCTGACGCGGCGGCAGCTGGAGGTGTGCGTGCGCCACCCTGACGTCACTGCCTCGGCCATCCAGGGCATCCAGATTGCCATCCACGAGTGCCAGCACCAGTTCCGGGACCAGCGTTGGAATTGCTCAAGCCTGGAGACCAAGAACAAGATCCCTTATGAGAGCATCATCTTCAGCAGAGGTAAGGGCTGGATGGCTTCCTTCCTCTTCCTCTCCATCTGCCCAGTTGTTGTGCCCGGGAGCCCTCTTGGGCTGCTCATGGGCCCCTGCACTGCTCTTCCCTGGCTCAGGGGACCAGGTCAGCTCTTCACCATCCCCATGGATGAACACAGAGCCTGAGAAACCTCAGGGTCTGCCAGATTGAGCAGCACTGCGGCAAAGCTGGGCTCTTCTCCGTGCATCTCTGTAGCTGCGCTGGCCCTTGTCCTGAGCCGTACCTCCCTGCACAGCCCCAGCTGCTCCCGAGACTCCTTCCAGGCCCCACTGCTTTCTGGCATCTTCTCTCCATGCAGTGTAGGCTGGTGTTTGGAGCAGTGCCACGGGTGTGCAGCACCGTTGGTGGGTCTGAAGGTGGATGCCGTGCTCTGGGATTCAGTTTGGTGGATGCAGTGAGCATCTTGGCTCATTTCTGCTCTGGGAATGGTGTTTCAGTGCATCATGGTGAGCAGAAATGCCACCAGCTAGTGGGATGTAGGTCTGTGAGCCCATCATCCTCGCATCCTGCCTTTGTGTTGGTTCCCCAGTGCAGAGATCTGAGGACTCTCTGTTTGATGGGACCCTGGAGCATGTTGGCACGGTGGAGCAGGGAGACAAGCTGTCCAGGGAGTTTGCCTGCCCACCCACACTACTGGGAGAGCTCTCCTAGCCCTTCATGGTCCGCTGAGCCTGGTGCCAGGGTCTCCTCATATCCCTTGTGTCTGTCAGAGCCTCCACAGTTGATACTCTTCCCCTCAGGAGCGGACTCTGGGGGTGCAGAGAGTCTGCCCTGCACAGTGCAGATCAGGGTTGTGAGCTGATGGGACCTTCTGTAGGACTTGAATGTACCTTCTCACCTAAGTACCCTTCTTGAAGCCTTGGCACACACTGCAGGCCCCGTTGCCCCAGGCTGTGGGCAGGAGAGAGAGACGTGGTGCGGGTGGCAGGGTGCTGAGCGCAGGCAAGGTGCCCAGCAAACACATCGCTCCTCCAGCTCGTGAGGAAGGAGAGAACCACCCAATATGCTGCTCACCTACCCTCTTTGGGAGGGAGCCTCCTAGTCTGGTGCCCAGCAGAGAGGTGCCTCTGTTCTCCCTTCCCCAAACATCCTTCCACATCCTGCAACATCTCTCCCTGGGACTGCAAGGAGTCTCACAGAGGAGGGGATGGCAGCTTGAGGCTTACATGCCTTTGAGGGGATGCGGTGGCAGGAGCACTCAGGCTGGTGGGAAGGTGGCTGGAAAGGGGAGCATGGAAGTGTTTTGGTGCCGGGAAGTCCCTCATGTCCAGGGCAGATGGGCAAAGCCTTTCTGGAGGGGATGCTGGATGCTGCCTCGGAGCATGCATCAGGATTGTAGTCCTGCTGTGGAGCGGCTGCCAATGCCTGGAGAAGGGCAGCGTCTCTTCCCTTGATGAGCAGCACCCAGGTTAGGGCCTGGCAGGGAGGGTGGGGACGTCAGCTCTGATAAGCATCGAGGTATTTCCAGGTCCTCTGAGGAATGCAGTTCATTTCTAGTCTCCTCAGGCGTCGGGAGACACTTGCTGGCTCGAGTTGCTCACACACCCAGGAGCTTCCCTGCTCCGGGTCCCACCAGGCTGGGTGAGAGGCTCTAGCAGCAGGAAACACTCTCCTCCTGCATCCCTCCCTCAGCCTTGTCTCAGGTGCCATCCCAGCCCTTCCAGCTGCCAGGGCCATGACCGATGGGTGCAAGCACTCCTGCAGCCACAGCCCTGGACTCTTGCCCCAGACCTGAGCTCTTGGGGATGGCTCAGCCCAGAGTCCCAGCACCGGTGGGATCCCATCCCCTGGGATGGAGACGCAGCGCTGGGGAAGGATGGAGGTAGTGGTGGAGCAGCAACCCAGGCAGGCCCCTCACAGCACTCTTCTTTTGGCAGCAGAGTGCAGGATGAGCCCCAAGCATCCAGGCCATCCCATGTGGTTGCTCAGAGCCGTTCTGGCATGGAACAAGCCTTGGAGCTGGTGCCCTAGCCTGATTCCAGCCCACTCGTGTCCCTCAATAAGGGAGCTGGAGCTCTGAGCTCTGCCTTGCAGCTGTTAGGGATGCAGCCATCAGAGCAGGGATGCTGGGTGCATCATCTGAGCCCGGCACTGGAGGAGAGGCAAGTGGTGGAAGTGAAGGGTGCTGCAGGCATTAATGCGTCTCACCCTTGGGGACCAGGTCTTTGCTCTGCACCCTGCCCCATCCTTGCCGTGCCTGGGAACGCAACGTGCTCGTAGGATCATTGTTTGTAACCTGAAGTGACAGACCCCTTTAATCTTTCATTCCTTTTCCCACTTCTTCTGCCATCAGTTCAGCCGTGCGTGAATCTCACTTTAAATTATTTGTAGCTGGCTTCTTCCTCCCGCTCTCCCGGCTTGGCTCCACTCCCCAGCTCCGCCCGTGCTCCTGCATCTCCCGCATCTTCCCCCACGCAGTGTCCGGGTTGCAGCGCCGGCGCTTGCCGCCCGCCTGGCCCTCGTTCTGCCCGGCATCCCCGTGTTTGGTGGAGCCAGAGGGCTTACACCCGGCGGACAGAGCGGTGGACAGCGGCAAACAAGTGCCTGTCTCCCCATCCCGCTGATTTCATCCCAGAACTTTGAGTGCAAGCCCAGGGGAGCCGGGAAGGAGCAGGGGGGCTTCAGGTCAGGCAAGGCTGGGAATCTGGCATGGCTTCTGGGCAGCGTACCTGGGGACAGGGATCCTGACAGCCTCCTGGGCAGAGCACAGACCTGCCAGATGCAGCAGGGAGATGCAGCCATCCCTGGGGTGTAGGGCACAGCGGCTGTGAGGCACAACAGCAAGTTAGCTGCACCCTTGGGGTGTGGGGTGTCCCTTGCACCTTTCACTGAGCCTCCAGTGCCATCTGCATCCCCCGTCCTCCTTGGCCCACATCCCCTCCATGTGCATCCAGGCTCAGCACTGCCATTGCAAATCCTCCTCCTGTCCTCCCTGGCTCCTCAGCAGTCTGTCTAGGTCCTCACCACCCTGCTGCCCATTCCCTGGTACTGTCACCCCTGCCAGCACCCTCCAGTCCCATCCCTGGTCCCATCCCTCTCTGCTCTCCCTCACCCTCCAAGTGTGGGCAGAGACATCCTCCCCCAGCCCCAGGGGCATAGGTGGGAGGATGGAGCAGTGAGGTGGAGGCAGGGGGCTGCATCTCCACCAGTAACCGATCCAGGTACCCTGCCCCTGCTCTGAGGGAGAGCAGCACGATCGTGTCCACCTCACTGGAGAGGGTGGCCTGTTGCTCCCGGTATGTGGTCCCCCTTTAGCACCTGCGGGCTGCTGGGCACTGTGTGGCTTGGCTGGGCTGAACCATGCTTGGATGCATGGCACAAACAAAGCTGTGGGTGGCAGTGGGTCACCGAGCTCTTGTCCTTGTCTGGTACATGTGCACCCATGGGTGGGTACGATGCTAGCAGGGCTGGGGCTGTCCGGCTGCCGTGCAGGGGCTGTCTGAGGTGTGCTGAGGGATCCCTCTTCCCTGAGTTCATCCCAACCCTGTCTATATACAGCTCTGACAAAAATAGGATCCCCACGGAGGGGCTGCGTGCCCTTGAAGTCTCCTGAGGGTGCATGCCTGGAGGGGACATGGCTTGGGAATACAGCATCCCGTCGTTCCTCCTGCAGCCTTTGGAGGGATGGATGATGCTTGCATGTCCCGTGCCCTCCTTAGAAGGGCTCCATGATGCCAAGGGGTCTGTGTGGCCACGGCCAACCCTTGGTTCTGTACAGCAGGGAGGAGGGAACTCCCTGAAAGGCTGGAATTGCCAGGTGCTGGGGCCCAGCCAGCTGTGGGCTGGAGCTTGGGTAGGCTTTGCAGTGCAGGGATGGAGGCAGGTGCTGTTACGGCTATCTAGGGAGATGCTGTAGAGCTCAGGACTCCACTGCCTGGCTCTGCAGAGCCCCAGCCAAGCTCTGTGCCCTCAGACCGCAGTGCCTGGCCCAGCACAGATGCAGCTGCTGGCAGGGGTTTCAGTACACCCAGGCAAGTCAAGGACTTTGCCCACCTGTCCCCACAGTGTACGTGGGTTCTTCGGATGCTTGGCTGTATCCCTGTGGGTGCCTCCGTCCCCTGGCCCTTCTCCAGCTGATGGTGGCAAGTGAGGCCCTGGGGACAGGGCAGCATCCCCGGGGCTGCGGCGCTGAGCCCAGCTCCCTGAAGCCGGCTGAATGGTGAGGGCTGCCGGCTTGGAGACAGGGAGAGAGGGCTGCGGGCTGTCCCCGGCACGCTCAAGGAGGTGCAGGGAGGCAAGTCGGGATCTGCAAGGAGGCGTTTAGTGCCTGGCGCTGGGCCAGAGCCTGGCAGGTTCACCTGCAGTTTAATTAGGGAGAGGGGAGGGAGCGGGGCTGGGGGAGAGGCAGCGTGTTGGGACTGGCCGTCTCCACGGGCCTTGCAAGAGGTGGCAGAAGCTCTCCTCCTTCTCGCCATCCAGCAGGGCCAGAGCGATGTGCTGATGGCATTAAGGGGGATGCTGCCCATGGCGGGGTGGCTGAGCATCCCTGGGGTGCCCCAGGGTGCTCCCAAACCAGGCTGTCCCTCCTGCTCCCTCAGTGCCACCCAGGTGCTGCCGTGGTGGGTGCTGGCCAGCTGCGACGACGGGCCATGGGAGAACGGCCACGGCTTCAGCTTTCTCTACCCCAGCAGACCATGGAGCCCACAGCCATGCCTGAGCCAGCTCCATTGCCTTGGTCCTGCATCCACATGAGAGATGGAGAAACTGCAGCATCCATGACAG
>NW_010266508.1:7248-14895 GCF_000690775.1 Eurypyga helias
TGGCCTTGACAGGGAAAATTTTCCCTGGATAAGAAAGGTGCTTTGGGATCTGACCTGGGGCCAAGATTTTAGATTCATTCTCCCTGTCCGGCACAGTCCTTTAAATACACAGCAGGCTGGATGCCGACGGTGGTGTCGGGGCGGTGTCCTCCATTCCCTCTTCCCTGCAGGATGCAATACTTCCCCTTACCCCTCCCACGGCTACAACCTCTTCTGCAATCTCTGGAGGGATCTAGTGACTCAAACATGACCACTGAGGTCTTCGGTGGCTGGGGCAGCTGGAGAGCCTCCCTCTGAAGGGCTCGGGTCCGGCTGCTGCACGCCGTGCTCGGCTGCGGTTCCTGGAAGCTCCCACCCTTGCTGAGCCCATGAGGCCAGTGGTTGTTGCCTGCAGCCACATTGCTTGCTGCTTTGCTGCAATCCTCCAGGTTCTGGCGTGGCTGGGGGAGAGTGAGGAATGTAAACTGAACCTCGGAGCAGAACCTCGTTGGCATGGCCGCTGCGGTCCCAGTGCTGCCCTGGCCCCCTCCTCCCCATTGTGCATGGCTCCTCATGAGAGCCATCGAATGAAAGAGGGGAGAAGGCAGGGAGGAGTCGTGGGGCCAGAGTGACACTGAGCAGGAAAATTACCATGGTGAGATGGGAACAAGACTCCCAGAGCGCTGGGATGTCAAGTCCTGGGGACCAACCCAACCCCTGCCCGCATCCTGGGGGATGGCAGCCTCAGGGACAAGGACCGTGACTCATCCATCAGCTCACGCGTGGCTGGAGAGCAGCGGAGGAAGGAGGGGGGCTGGGGCTTGACCCCAGGGTTTCCCGGCTGTGGAGGGCACCAAATGAACCTGGTCTCTGTAAGGAGACGGGCTTGCTAGACCAACTGGGTGGGGTAGAGCTTCTGTCTGGGCTCCAGAAGGGATTTTAAGAAGATGCCACATGAGAAATTATTCGTTAGGCTGGAGAAATGTGTGAGAAAGAGGCTAATGGAAAGGCAGGGCTGGGAGAAGAGTGTTGTGCTGGGTGGAGGGTTTGCTGCTGCTGTCCCCGTGCACCGGCTGTGCCAGGAGCCGGGGATGCCAAGCAGGGTGGCAATGACAAGTCCCTGCTCCTGGGCTGTGCTCAGGTTTGGCTCATAATGGGCTGGAGCTGACCCAGACTGTGTGGACAGAGAACTGATACGAGGAGGATTTGGGGATCCTGGAGACTTTCCTGTGATTGTTCTCCATCCTGTACTGCTCACCTGGGGGCTGAAGTTCCCCAGATTTGGGCTGTCCTGCTCTCGCAGCGATGTGGGTGTGTTGCAGGCGCTGCCTGCCAGTGCTCTCCCTGGGGAGCCTGCGCAGCGTACGCACCAGCAGCCCCATTACCTGCCTGCTGAAAAATGTTGTTCAACTTGTGCATGGGAAGAGGCAGGCTGAGAGCAAGCTTGTCCCACACCGAAGGGAAGCTGGGAGAGGCTCCCGCTGGCTTTTAAGCAGCGCCTCGTTAATTTTTTAAATGCACCGGTGTCAAATTAACACACAAAAGAGCAGCGTGACTTTAAATGCAGGTTTCCGAGCTGCGTTTCATTTCCCTTTAATAAGATCATAGTGTTTGCTCGGCGGGCGGCAGCGAACCGCCAAGGAGACAGGAGACCTGCGTGATGGGGAGCATCGCCCAGGACGGGCGACGGCGTCGGGGAGCGGTTGTATTCTCGCCTCTCATGACTCTGCGCTTTGGGGTGCTCGCCCAAGCCCCCCCGTTTGCTGTTAAAGATCCCCAAAACCTCTCGTCTGTTCAGCTGTAGCAGAGCCAGGGCTGATCAAGCTGCTCTTGTCCAATGGAGGGACAGAGGCTGGCGAATTCCAGCTATGTATTTATTCACGTGTGAAGCCATGGCACAAAATCTGGCTCTCCTTCCTCGTGCTGGGGCTGGTCACGGCACGTTGAAGCAAAGGGCACTGCGGGCTCCCCGCTTGGCCCGCGAAACACAGATAAAAGCATTACTTTGCATTTAAAATAAACCAGAAGTTCCCTGGTAGGGGAGGCTCTTCACCTGGCTGCAGCAAAGCCAAGCGACACTCGGGCAGTCCCCGCTTCCAGCCCCTTGGAGCCCCTGCCACGGGACCTGTCCCTGTCCGTCCCATCCCCAGCTAATGACACTTGCGGACGTCCTCGCTCCCCGGCATTTAACGACAACCAGCTGCCGGCCCTGGCAGCATGCAGTGCGGTCACGGCAGGCTCTCACTAACCAGGGATGCTCGATTTTTCCAGCGCAGTTATTGCATGTGGAGTTTCTTGCGGGAGCTGGCAGGGCCTGGGGAGGGAAGGGGCATGGGCAGACGGATGGGGCCGGATAGAGAGCGTTGCCTGCCCCTGCTACTGCCTGTTCCTGCGCCCTGTGGGCAAGCAGGAACGGCCCATTCCTCACAGAAGTATTCCTCAGCCAGCATTATATTTTATATAGTGGGAAACTCTGAGTGGAGGGAGAAGGTACTGCCTTTCCCATCAGAGCTGATGCCTGAGCAGTGCCATAGTGGCATCTCCCTGGGCAATGTGGGAGCTGAGGCCCTGGCCAGGGCAGGGCTGGGCTTCAGGGCAGCAGTGTATCCTGGTGGGAATGGGGTTGGAGAGCACCGGGTGAGGTTTCCCTCATGTCCAGGTGGAATCTGGTACATCAGGACAGGGCAAGGCACACGCTGAACCTGCGGGTCCCATGACAGTGCCCAGCCTGAGCCCCGCTGTCTCCTTCCTCGCAGGTTTTCGGGAGAGCGCCTTTGCCTATGCCATCGCGGCTGCTGGCGTGGTGCACGCCGTCTCCAACGCCTGTGCCCTCGGCAAGCTGCAGGCCTGCGGCTGCGACCAGAAGCGCCGGGGCGATGAGGAGGCTTTTCGTCGCAAGCTGCATCGTCTGCAGCTGGAGGCCATGAACCGTGGCAAAGGCATGGTGCACGGGGTGCACATGGAGCACATGCCGGCAGAGACCCCCGGCCTCCAGGACTCCTGGGAATGGGGAGGGTGCAGCCCTGATGTGGACTATGGGGAGAAGTTTTCCAAGGATTTCCTCGATTCCCGGGAAACCTACAGGGATATCCACTCCCGCATGAGGCTGCACAACAACCGCGTGGGTCGTCAGGTGAGCAGGGCGCTGGGCAGGGGTGTGGGGTGATGGTAGTTGGGACAGGGTCCCCAGTACACATGCAGAAAGGCTGCGAGGGTCTCATGCTGGCTGCAGTGGGATCCGTGTGTGAGGCTGGGATTGCCCCCAAGGCACCCCCTCTCCCCAGCTTTGCCCGGAGCAAAGGCAGTAGAACAAACCTGCTCCAAGCATCTCTGCTGGGGAGGGAACCTATGAGCATCCCTGCTGTCTCCCTGTCAAAGGACACTTCCTGAGGCCACTGTCACCTGCCTCTGCTGCGGCAATGGTCTGGGGGTGGCTCGGCAATGAGCCCAGCTCCTGCCTCCCGGGGTCTGGCTGAACTGGTGTTGGGCAGCTGCAGCGGGAAGGAGCTATGGACAGGGAGGAGAAAGTCACTGGCATCATGGGACACAGCACAGGCTCCAAAGCACCCAGCTGCAGCCCGGCCTCCAGAGAGGGAGACAGTGCTCCAAGGAGACAGATGTGGGCAGGATGGAGCCTATGCCAGCTGGGAAGTGCAGCATCCCCTTGGGAGTGGAGGTGACAGCCCACAGCCTTGTCCCCCAGCTCCGAGGGGTGCTGGAGCCTGCCCAGGCGAGCAGGGCAGCCTCCCCTCCATTCACATGATGTCAGGTCTCATTAAAGGTGCTAATTAGTAGCTCGCTCTGTCTGGAAGCTGATGTTTCAAAGCAGCCTGGCATTGGAGACAAGAAACACGCAGGCAGGAGGGGCTGGGAGGACGGCTGCGTTTCCCTGCCTGGCTTTGCTCCCAGCAGGTGCCAAGGAGGGAGATCTCATGCATCCAGCAGGACATTTGTCCCCAGGATCCCAGCCACATGCTGCCAGGGCAGCGCACAGGGGGGTGTGTAGTCTCTGTGGGAATAAGTAATTAAAGATCAGGATTCCACAGGGAGTGTTTTCCTGGGATGGCGCAGACACTGGGATGTGCCGTGAGATGGGGACGCTGCAGAGCAGGACCTTGATGTGTGCCCTTCCCTGCTGCTGGAGCTGAACTTTACCATGCTGAAAAGCCGGGAATGCCTGGGGAAAGCCAGAGCTTTTCGCTCGTTTGGCTTCACTTGCTTGCGTGTGGGGAAGGCTCACTCAGCGTTAGGCAGCTAAATCCTCTGCAGGCTGCTCTGCCCCAAGCCAGGCAAGACCCCCCCTTCCCAATTCTGGTTGCAGGGCTCATCCTGGTTCCTCTCCAGCTCTGCATACCCCAAACTACTGGGACTCCTGGTAGCACTCAGAAATTTGGGGGCTGCAGTGCTTGTTTCCCAAGGGAAGCTCCACAGCCCCCTGCAGAGGGAGGGGAAGGTGAGAGAGGAATATTTGCAGGAGAAGGTGTGTCAGCACATGGTGCCTGCGGGATCTGGCAACAGCAAAAATGCTGGCGGTCTGCTTGTCCCCGAGGGCAGGTGGGCACAGGACTGGCAATGTTACCTCTTGGTGGCTTCAGAGACAAGAGCTGGACTGATGGAAGAAGCCTGGGAGGTGGAAGAGTCAGACCAAAGGGATAAGGGAGGGGACTGTACCGGTGCAGGTGGGGGAGCAACGGCTGGACAGGCAGCCCAGTGCAGGGACCCAATTGAGATGAGGGTGTGAGCCTCTGTGTGTGTGTGTGTCAGGTTGTGGTGGCTGTGGGTGCCATGTGTTGGAGCAAGGACTCGATGCTGCGCCTGCTCTGTGCCTGTTGGTGTTGTGCTTACTGCCGGGAATGGACCTGGCCATCCATATTGCCTGGGGACGGGTTCTCCAGCTCCCTGGGGTCCTGCTCTTTTAGGGATGGGTTCTCCAGCTCCCTGGGGGCCTGCCCTTTCAGGTGTCCCACACCCACCCAAACCCCCCTCACTCCTAGGACCACCTTTCTGCTGCAATAAGGAGCAATCTGCTAGGATTTCCCAGGAAAAGTGTGGCCGTGTTGGATGCAGCAGCTCTGTGGTCCTCTCCTCCAAGTCCCAAGGCTTGAAGCCCTTGAGCAGAGCGGTGATGGGGACACGCACACCACGTGCCATGCCCTGCCACACGCTGTCCCTCTCCGTGCACTGAGTAGCTGCAGCACCCAGGGCTCTCCAGCATCTCACAGACGCTGAGCATCCTCTCTGTGCTCCCTGCGTGTCCCAAGGGTGCTCTGTGCGTGGGTAAACCCAACTCCCATCTCAGACCCTGAAATGTTGGGCGGGAGGTGACAATCCCACCAGTGACTGCATCCAGGGGCCATGGGATGTGGGTTTCTGTAGTGTAGTGGTTATCACGTTCGCCTGACACGCGGAAGGTCCCTGGTTCGAAACCAGGCAGAAACACACTGATTTTTTCCATTTTGCACCCACCTATGAAGCTGGGAAAGAGATTGCAGCAGCAGGGGATGCTCAGCATCCTCTGATGGTGGCAGTGGTCACCTTGGTGGCAGTGGTCACCTCCATCTTGATTTGGAATAGGAAGCCCCGTGGCAACCTTGGTTGCTACAGGGCTTCCTATTCCGACTCAAGACTGAGGTGGGTGTCCTGCATCCGTGGGAGGGTGTAAGTTCCCCAGCAAGGAACAGCAGGAGCATGCGAGAAGCTTTGCAGGTCTTCCTAACCTGCCAGATCAGAGAGCAAGAGAGGATGAAAGGCAGCCAGGAGCTACCCATTACCCTCACAACAAAGACCTACGATAAAGCTCTTATGAGCGTGTCTGGGAGGAGCTGGGAATGTGCAAAAGAAAGCACCAGCGAGTCCGGGCATGTGCTGAACCTGGGTGTCTGTGAGAAGGGGGAAGGATGTGGCCAGGTAGGGGTGCATGGAAGAGATCCGATGGCAAAAACATGGGGCCGAGGTTCAGATGGGTCCTTCTTGGGTGTCCCGGCTCTGGCAGGGTCTTGTCCCTGCTGCGCTGCCCATATGGGAGGAAGAACAAGCCAACCCTGGGTGGGGGTGGATGGGTGTTGTGGTGCTGGGTCTCGGGATGCTCAGCAGTGATCGCTTGGGTGATGAATTTGACACACAAACGCAGTCCAATCCCTGCTGCCGCCAGCCATCACCCCAAATGAGCCCCCATCCAGCTGTCACACCGCTGTCCCCTCCATTCCCCTGGTGACCATCCCAGCCACAGCCCTATATGCAGGTTTTCCCTTGTTCAGCCAAGGGAGCAGGGAGGGGATGTGGGAAAGGATGGGGTCCCAGTGCCATTGCATTTCCATGGATGATGGCAAGGATGGTGGTGAGCAACCGGTGTTCCTGGCTGGCACACCCAGGGCACAGCAGAGAGGCCGGGCAGCTCCTTACCTGTGAGTTGGAGGCTCTTCCCGGCAGGAGACAGGACTCTCAGCAGGATGAAAGCCAAACTCCAGCCCAGACCAGACCTCTCCACCATGTGCCCCAAGCTCCAGGCGTGTTTCCCTGACCTGCCTTCATTACCATAACTGCTTAGCAACGGGAAGATTTACTCAAAAATAAGAAAACAAGGAGTAAAAACTACCCACCCCTACCAAAACAAGGCACTCCTCGCACACACGTCCCCCCCAGGGAGGGGGCAGGAACAGGCAGCATGTGTCAGGCACCTCCTTGCCCCTACACTGGCCTTTGGACCTGTCCGAGCTGCGTTCCCCGGGCAGCCCAAACCACAGCCGCAGCCCAGCCCACGCAGCCTGGCCCTCGTGGGGGGCGGGCGTGTGGCACGGGCCTCCCCAGACCACAAGTGAGGGCTGTGAGCAAGGGCTGGGACTTTATGGGAGGAGAGAAAAGCATCCCTTCCCCCTGTCCCACTTGCAGTGCTTCTGGCCAGTGTGGTGCTGGGGGGACGCCTGCACTGAGGGGTGCCAGTAGTGCTGCAGAGGTGCAGCCATGCCGGCTTTTAACGGGGGGCTGTAGTCAGGCTGATGCTGCCGGAGCCAAGCAGCAGTGGAGAGCGAGATCCAGGCTCCTTCTCCCTGTGGCCAGGGGCCCGCCCTCTCCTTCAGATGCCAATCGCTTGCTGGAGTGTAAAAGCCAGGTGGTACTTCCAGGATGGGAAGGGACAGGGTGTGGGACATGGGTGATGCTGGGCACAGCAAGAGGGTGCAGCCTTGTTGGCTTTGCAGCTCCAGGGCTCTGATGGCTACGCATGTCAGCCCTTGGTGTTCCCGTAGTGCCACCCCTCAGAGAGCTCCGCGATGGCTTCTGTCCCCCAAAAACGTCTCTGTCCTTCCCTCCCTACCCAGGTGGTGATGGACAACATGAGGAGGAAGTGCAAGTGCCATGGCACCTCAGGGAGCTGCCAGCTGAAGACGTGCTGGCAGGTGACACCCGAGTTTCGCCTGGTGGGGTCCCTGCTCAAGGACCGCTTCTATGGGGCCACCCTCATCCGGCCCCACAACCGCAACGCCGGGCAGCTGGAGCCAGGCCACGCTCGGCATCGCCGCCGGGCCGGCATCAGCGAGCTGGTTTACTTTGAGAAGTCACCCGACTTTTGCGAGCGGGAACCGGCCCTGGACTCCTTGGGCACCCAAGGGCGCCTGTGCAACAAGACCAGCCCAGGCATGGACAACTGCGAGAGCCTGTGCTGCGGCCGCG
>NW_010266509.1:0-1291 GCF_000690775.1 Eurypyga helias
TGTTCCCTGGGAGGTCAGTCTGGGCACAAACTGGTGTTAAACTGGAGGTTTAACACCAGGAAAAAGAACAGGCTGATGACCCTTTCCCTGAGTGAGTCTGCTGCAGGGCTGGCTTTGAAGGGATGGAGTGTCCCCTCCTGGTCCTGAAGGAGAACTGCACTGCCGACAAAAGGAAACGGGGTTCACCCCAGACGCCCAGAAATGCCCAAGGTGGGCATCTGGAATATCAGCACCGCGGCTGAAGCACCTGCAGTCCTGAGAACGCGGCCGAGCACCGCGACGTTCCAGTGTGCTGGAACCTCCCTGGCAGCCGTTACGGGGGGTCGGATACAGAAGGAAGAGCCGGGTGAATGTCACCGGCCACAAAGCCAACGTCCGGTGTGACTCTTCAGCCCCTCAGTCTGGAGTGACCCGGCCCCGCAGGCGTTTGGTCCTGTCGGGGAGGACACGCCGGAAGCTCCCAAGCGGATGCCCTGCCGCTGCCCTCCTGAATCTCTTGCCACCTCAGATGGCCCGTACGTCCCCATCTCACTCGAATACCCGTCTGAAGAGACCAAAGTGTCCCGGGGGCGCTAGCCAGAACGTGGGCGCCACGCGCACTACGCGCTCGCCACAGGCAGCAGCCCCACGCTCTCCGATCCCGTGGCGAGGTGCTGGGAAGGCACAGCTGGCACAGCGTCTCCTTCCCTCCCTCTCCGGCCCAAGCCAGCTGCGTGATCAGAGGGAACGGGAGAGGGTCAGGGTGCATTTACCTCCCTGACCCCAGCAGCCACGTACCGAAGTCTGTAGGAGGCGGAGAGCTGCAATCCCCACATGCTGTGCCGCAGACTCGGGGAAAGGAAGCTCTGGGCGGAATCGCAGCGGGAGACGACAGCAGCTCCCCAGAGGCTGTGTTTTGTGAGAAGGGCTGGGGAGCGCAGGGCTGGGGAGCGCAGGGCTGGATGCCGGGGCACCCAGCAGTGGCAGGGGAGAGCCTGTGCTGGCTCGCTCTCCCCTTGGGGAGTCCTGTCACTCCGCAGCTCCTGTGCCAGCAGGGCCGGCTGCTGGCCACGTGCACGGCCCTGGCATGGGAACCGGGCAAGGAGCTGAGCGCTGGAGCAGGGAGGCTCCCGCTGCTCCCAAGGCACAGGAATAGCCAGGGCTGTTAAAGGTGGCTGGTGGTTAACCAATTCCCACGCCCCTCCCCAGCTCAGCAGCCTTCCTTTCTGTTGTTGTGGTCACAACACAACAGTATGGATACGGACACACGGCTGACACAAGCACACACCAGGAGACCACGTGAGCCTGCTCT
>NW_010266509.1:1317-7951 GCF_000690775.1 Eurypyga helias
AAGAGCGTATCCCAAGCGGGATCCACTCTAAACCCCACAGTATGCAGTCCTGTGCACATGAACCCTCAGGAACCCTGAAGAAGTCAGTGGGATTGCACAAAGTCAACGGACACGCTGGCTCCCGCCGCCCAGCAAGCCAACGTGCAGACACCAACAGCCCGGTTCCGCTCTCGCATCAATTTCACATCATGCCAGCTCACGGGTTTCCAGAGTTACCCTCCGCGCAAGCGCTGGCACAAAAATAATGCTTATAGTATCTTCAGCTGTTTCCCTAGAGCGAAATACCAGCGCGGGGGCCAGTCCCACGGTTCTGTTCCGGGCAGGCTCCGAGCACCGAAACGCGACGGGCAAGGGCTGCGTGTGGCACGCAGAGGTCACTGCGATGCGACGCCTCTCACCCCAGCGCCAAAGCCCCTGGTAGCCAACCGCACGGGAAGCGAACGATAGTAACAGAGGATTACCCCTTCACTGGTTTTCTGCAAATCTGAAGAAGTGTTTCTTGTGTCATTGCCTGCGTCCCCAGCATCAGAGCTGCTCTTGTTTTCTTCCTCTTTGCAGTCCTTGTCATCTTCGTCTCCAGGAGATTTCCGTGACTGCTTGGAGGATTTCTGAAATGATCAACAACAAAGTTAAAAAGCAAAAACAGGGCTTCGGCCGTAGAAAGACCCTTTGGTAGCGATGTGGGGTCTGGTCACGCGGTCCCCTGTCCAAGCGGAATACTGGGGAGGGTATGTGGGGTGAAAGGGGTCTTTCAGGTGAAGCAGTTGGAGCTGCTGCCATCAGCGGAGCAAAAGGAGAGATGGTGCGGTTAGCGGCAGCTGACTGTGAGACAGACAGTAAGGGGAGATGGTATTAGTGTTGGGTCACCTGTGGCTTTTGTTAGTTAATGAAACAGATGGTGCCAGCTTGACAAAAATGTTGATTAAACACAGAGAGGTAAAAGGAGACTAACATCAGCAGAGCTGCTCTCCATACTTTCTTAGTGCTGTCAGCTTTAATACATTAACATTAAAGCCATGTGGAACCAATACATCTTCTCTGCTCCCTTTATGTTCTGCAATTCTACAGTACAAAAGGATAAATTGTGGCATTAAGCCATCATTCTCCTAATCCTCTGTTTGTCCAGAGTCTTCTGGAAAGAAGATGGTAGACCAGACCTGAATTTCTAATGCAAAACACACAGAGGGGGTGAAATTACTTAATCCATTTTGTTCAGTGGATGAACCACGAAAACCCCCGCTTTCCCCCAGACTGAGACTGGATCACATCGTTTGCTTCCTTCTTGTCATTTTATTTAGGTTCCACTTCCAGAGAAGAACAACGTGGATGTGACTGAACGTGACTCTGCAGCACTTCCCACAATTTTTCGGCGAAGCACGGACCTGGAGGCACGCACAGAGCCGGAGGACGTGACTGTAACGTTGCTCCCTTCCCCTCAGGTGACAAGTGAGAAGCGTGTCTGACCCAACGTTGTCACTCTGCAGGTGATTACAGTCACCAGCCAATACGAGGGAGCCTCGGACACATTCCTCTCAGCATCCTCATCTACGCTGTTACTCAGGTATTAACAGGGCACGTAGGTACTCCAAGGCAGGTCTTCTGTCTCCAGCTGGAGTGCCCCACTCCTTGCTTCATGAACTAGTTCTTCCTCCCATCCCGTATCCTGCACTGACACTCGGCTGCAGCAGGAGCAGCTGGGCACATCTGACCCTACCCTCTCTTTCAGCCTGGCACCTGGGGCACTCACGCTGGGATGGGAGAGGGAAGCTGGAATTCTCCCAGGCAGGAACCAGGCCCGAGCTCAGGCCTCCCAGGAGGCACACTCCTATGACTTTTTTCACTCTTCATGGGGAAATACCTGTCTACGATGACCAAACCTCAATCATCCGTGCGTGGATTTTCTTTCCAGCCCTTTGAACTCCTTCCCATGCTCTCACCTCCCCCTCGCCGTGTGGGCACTAGAAGAGGGCAGGGTATCTCAGCCGCTGTCTCACGGGGCTGCCTACAAAAGCACCTGCCTGTCCCAACACTGCCGTTACGGCACCGGGATCAAAACACTGAAGAAGGAAGAACGGCCTGCCACGAGTTGGACAGTACCCTAATTACAAACGCACACGGGCAACAATGGGAAAACTCCGAAGATCACCTTTGAAGTGTAGGATTTTTTCCGTTTTGAGCCTGCTTTTTCATTCTTTCTTTTTCCTTTTCCATCCTCTTCTACCCGATCACCTTCCTCCTCACTGCTGGCATCTGCTGTATTTCCTCCTTCTCCTTCAGTTTCTGATGAGCTCTGCTGCTGAATTGCCTTTAAAATAACAGGAACAACATAAACAGCAACAATAACACTAAAAAAACCACTGCTGGGGTGCTGTTGTGTGTTGAAGACAGGAATGCTGGTAACAGAGAGCTTACGCTCTACTCGCTATCGGCAGGAAGAGCTCAAACACGGGACTTTGGCTGCAATGGGAGACAGTTATTTGGGAGAGAACCCCCCCATCCCCCGGGCACGATCTCTGTGTCAGGAAAAAGGGCGGCTGAGCGCTCTCTGCCAGGCCATCTCCCAGACTGCTCACGGGACGGCTGTAACCCCCCAGGAGTGTGCAACCCCCCAGGAGCGTGCAAGACATCTGCGGGGCCGAAAATGTGAAACAGGAACTGAGAAGGGCAGCAGCTTGGCCGCAGGTGGTCCATACCGCTGGCTCGGAGGGCCGTGTGCTAATAATGTAATAGGTGTCTGCCTTCTTGTGGAGGTGATTTCTGCCTTCAAAGGGCCACATTTTTTTAATGAGCAAAGGGTTTTTGGCTTTATACAGCCCACCAACTACTCTTCTCCCCTTCCAGCTTCGCTGAGTGCTCGCTCCGGCCATCCAAGAGGGAGAGCTGTTGTACAGCAGCTACTGTCTCCTAGGAGCAGCTCCAACCCCCACCTCCTCACCCCTCACCACTCTGGCAGCACTGTCCTGCGTGTTACACGTCACCGATGTAAAAATCCACAGTGCAGTGACCTTAAGGCCTGTGTAACGTACACTGAACCCCAGATGAAAATGAACAACCAAAAGGAGAAGTCAGAAATTATGCATGTTTATACCGGAGTAAATAAAACCTTCCATTTTTAATTCAGCCACATCGGCTGCGGAATTTTCCACTTCCCCACCCCAGAATATCACAGCGGGCTCTGCAGCGCGACTGGAGTTCAGCCGGTCACAGCGCGCGAGGCCACGGCTGTCTCTGCGCCGCGCGGTTCGGGAAGCTGTGAACCTTCCTAGCTCCACCCAACCTCCCACATCCTCACACGACGCCGGCACTGATGAGAAGTCGTAGAAGAAAACAAGATAAGGAGGAATAGGAGTGAAAGCCATTTACCTGATATCCAGTAAACTTTACTCCAGGGTTGTTTTCTATTTCCCACAGGCCTTCATTAAATCCTTTTCGCTTGTTCGACTTCCCAAACTTATCTTTATATTCTTTATACGGGAAAAGGTCTTTGGGCCCCAGGAAGGCACTGCATTTTAACACAGGTAACAGTCAGAAAAGGACGTAAATTCTTCTTCTTCAAAAAAACACACACACCATTAACTGTGCAAATGTTTTCCCTGTTCTGCTCATCCCATCATTCCTTTTTCAGTTTTATTTAGTTGTTTGGGTGTTTTTTTGTTTATTTATTTAATACACTGGCTTTGAGTTCCTGCTGTGAGTCTGATTTAACGGGCTGTCTCACCACCCTGTTCTCTGACGCTGCACAATCACGCTGGGTCTCTCTAGAAACAACTAAACCGACTCTCCTTTATTAGATTAACTGCTGCTGGGAACCGGCACTCCAACAGTTTATGAGAGGGATTAGATGACGTAATTGCCTGCGACAGCGAGGGACCAAACTTCCAACCCGATGTGTCACAAACCCAGAAAGGCCTAAAAACAGCGCCCGAAAAGCTAAAGCGTGTAAGGAGTGCCCGGGACCCACGGGCCAGAACTCACCCCCTGTCCCGCTGAACGGAAAAAGCAGTGGCACTTACTGTTACCTATACCACCACCAAGCCTGGGAGGTTCTTTCTTGGAATAAGCCCCTCCCGTGCCGGATTCCATGCAAACACAGTAACACATTCCCTTTCCCCCAAACCTTATAATTTCATGTAAGAGAAGACACAATGGGCGAGCACAGGCAGATGAGTAATACAAGGAAACAATGAGGCACACAGGGTGCTCGTGGCCAAACGGCTGTGTAGCCAGCACAGCACAGGAGGGATTTTGTGCTCTGGTGCAGCCTAAGTCAGCTCTGCGCTGGGCCAACTCATTTCAGGCACGGGCAGCACAAGGCAGGGCAAAATAATAACTAAAAAGAGTGGTGAATTATCCTGCTTTCTCTACATGCTTTAGAGGAAAATTCCAACTTCCTATATAAACCTGGATAAAGCTCCATCTCCTTCTCACGGGGTACCTATATCCAGTGTGTTTCCTGTGCTCTGTAGCAGGGTACTGGCACGCCTAATCACACGTTAAATTAAGAACAGCGAAGGCAAAAAAAACCCATCTTCATTCCCACATGGACAATTCTATGTCACCAGTGACTGGAGAAGTCAGTGTGCCCTTCCCTGTAGTCACTGTCCTACTCTCCTGGTGACCTCTGTAATTAACTCCATGCTCTCCATTACCACGGGACCCTGGAGCTCGGCCACTTCCAACACGTTTATTCTCGTGGCACCGCCGGGAGGCCGGGAAGTTGCCCTGTTTTTTGCAGACGGGCTTCTGAGGCAGAGAGATCTGCCCAAGGTCAGCTCAGACTGACAGCAGAGTACTGGGGAAAACCCAACTCCCCAGTCTCAGCCTAACACCTTAATCGCGGGATCGTAGTTCTTCCCTGCCGTAAACATTACTTCAGATTTATGCCTGGTTTATGCCCTGATTCTTCCCAGCATTTAGGAATGTGCAAAGTTTCATTCACTTAAATCATCCCACTGGCCAAGAAGTTTGCCGGAATGGAGCCAACGGGTGGCTGAAGGCATCAGATGACAAGTCTCCGGGGAAAGAGCTCCCTTTGAACTACGGAGGAGACAGGCCGGTGTCCGCACGGGCTTCTCTCGCCCAGCAATGTCTCAGTTACGTGATCACAACACCAAGAACGCATTTCTACCTGAGAGCCAAGCAGAGATCTCCAACCTAACACGTCTCGTTAATATCAGATGCTACAACAGGGCAAGGGAACTGAAAAAATTACTTTATGTGTGCCTCTGCTAATAGTAGGGGATGTCTCCCCCTCGCCAAAAGTACGCACAAACAGTTCTGACACAAAGAACAGAAAACCGTACGACGCTTGGCACACGCTACCTCAGTTCAGCTCAAGGGGAACATGGGGAAGGTTTCTACAGCCTTTTACATAGAGTGAACACTGAAAAGCGGTCTCCTCCTTTGTCTGAAATCCGTTCACTGCCGCTGGGAGAGTGCGAGAGTTCCCACCGCTCTGCTACAAAAGTCCGGCCCTGCAATCTACGGCTCATTTTGAGCAGTTAAGCTCTTTAAATGACTGAGGTAGTAACTACAAACTGTTTTCCCATTTCAGACGTTAGAGCTAACCAAATCCAAGCTGCAAGCGCTCAGCAGGTTCGTTCGCCTCCAAACAGAAGCGGTCAGAGGTATTTTCTCTAAATCTTGCTCAAGAAATGTTTTCATTAAGGAAAAAATTACATTGTGGCTTCTGATTTTAAAGCATTGAAGTTTATTTCAACTTCACTCTTTGTAGATTATTGTGACCGCAGTAGTATCAAAATATAGCAGCAATATATCAAAATATCAGGTTGCTTCATTACAGCAATAGGAAGAAATAACTCAAGAGAGGCTATTTTGGTCTTTATTAAGCAGAAACTGCCTTTAAAGATTGTTAAAACATGACGTGTGAGCTACTGGGCTTCTGCAATAATGTTAAAATTCAAAAAGAAACAATAAATTCTTAATCAAGCTTCAGACTTCTACACTGGAATTTAAAACACCATAAGAATTTTACTTTTTCATTTTTTTAAGGAATTCTAGAAGACATCCTCCCTACGGGTGGGGAAGGGTAAGTTTGAAAATGTGAACACCTCCCGCAAAATGGCAGTGGTGCTCAGACACTGTTCAAACCAGAGACCTGTGCGTTAGAATTCCCAAAGTCTGCACTCTGCAGCCATTCCTGCGAGACCTAACTCACCCTTCCTGTGCCGGTCCCTTCCTTCCCTTGTGAGCTCAGCCCCTGCGTCACTTCGCAGCGCTGCAGCCTACGACACCCCAGCACAACTCCCAGGAACGCAGGTATCCAAAGCCGTGAGGACCGCGGGAGACGCCGCCTCCCTGCGTTTTAGGGACCACCGAGCGAGCTCTCCCACAGGACTCGAACCCAGACGTGTCCGAACACAGCAGCCGCATCTCTGCCGCCACGTGCAGCCCAGTAAGAAACATTCGCCCCTGCATCTGGGCTCAGATGAGCCTGGAAGAAACGTATGTCAACGCTTCTCTTCCAGGCACAGGCAGGCGGGTTCTTATTTACGCTCGGAGCGCGGCACACCACCCGCGCAGCAGCGTGCCCACCTACTTTCACATTTCACTTCCACGTGTTAATACAAATGAGCTGGGCTCGTAGGACCTAGAAGCCGTGCTGAGGCACATG
>NW_010266510.1:0-53404 GCF_000690775.1 Eurypyga helias
GGGTGGGGGGGTGGGCTGAGGAGTGATGTGGGTTTCCCACTGCGTTGGATGGGTATGAATGGAAAAGCGAGGGGTGCTGGGGGATTCATGTAGGGTGTGTAATGAGGGGGATTTATGCTCTGTGTACCGAGTGGGGGGGTGTTTGAGGGGCTTGTGCACAGTGTGTGTGTATAGGGGTGTGGTCAGGTCTGTGCAGGGACCTGTGTGTGTGTGGAGGGGTGTGTTGGAGGTGCATGCAGTGTGTGTATGGTGGATGTGTGGAAGGCGGGGTGTTAGGGCATTTTACGGTGTTTGAGGAGTGTGTGTTGGGAGTTCACACGGTGTGCTTAGAGGAGGGAGTTAATGAACAAGGTGTGCATATGGAGTAGGGTGTTTGGGGCAGGTTGCACTTGGTGAGATTTTGGGTTTTAGATGCGTGTGTGAGGAGGAAGGTATAAGGAGGAGTAATTGCAGAAGGGGTGTTGGGTTTCCTTAGAGGGGGCTCATGCACAGGGTGTGCGCTGGGGTTTGTGATTAGGGAGTGTATGGAGGTGTGTTGGGCTTAGCGTAAGCAAAAAGTGCTGGGGGGTTCTTGCATAGCGATGTGTGTGGAGAGGGTGTTGGGAGTTCATGCTGTGTCTGAATATGGTGTATGCAGGGTCTGAATGGAAGGACAGTATATTGAGATGTACAGATCGGGTGAGTGTGTAAGGGGTGTATTTGGGGAGTGTTTCTGCAGGGACTGTGTGATGGGGTTGGTTGCTGTGGTAGGTCTGGCGGGGGGGAGTGTGGGAAGGCATCCCCTGTGTGGCAGGTCTGAGTGTGCAGGCGATGCCTGGGGCAGGTCTGAGTGTATTACTGCATCTAGAGAGAATGTCAGTGTGCCTGTTCCTTCGAGCGTCGCTTGGACAGTGGGATGAAGGGTGAGTCAAAAATCAGTCCTTGTGCCCAGAGCTCCTGGGAGCTCAGCTGCCAGCCGTGTGTGTGCCTGGGAGCTGCCGCTGCAGCAGTGGGCTGCTGCCGTGAGGGCTGATCTCCTCGAGGAGCGTCAGGAAGGCCCCCCAGGATGAAATTGCTACGTGGCCAGTCCTCCATCCTTGCCCAAGGCATGGCTGTGGGCAAGCTCTGCCGGTGGTGCAGCCTAAGTGGGATGCACAGAGGACAGCCACCCTGCTTCCCTCTTCCCTGAGCAATTCAGATATTCTGTTCTTTGTTTGGACCTGGAATATCATGATTACTCGGTTGCGAGACGGGAGTTGCTCTTCCCTGTCCCTTGATGTTTCCCTCCAAGCAGATGACCTGGCTGATTCAGTAACTACTGAAAATCCAGAAAGCTTTTGCCTTTAATAAAAGACAATACATATGAGTGTGTGAGCCACTGAACTGCAGGGGCAGCCTCAGCAGTGAGTCATTGTGTGACCTTGAGTAAAGCATCTCTCCCTAGAATTCCTTGTCTGTCAAGTGGGATACTCCTTTCCCCAAAATACTTTGCAGGGCCAAATGCATATTGGTTTCCATAGGGGAGTTTTACTGGGAAGAAATTGCTGCCCTTCATAAAGCTGCTGCAGTCCTGGTGGAGTTACTCCCAGCCTGGTTACAGCTGTCAAACAGAGGTGTGGTCTCCCTTAAATTCAGAGATTCTGCCATGTTTCATTCTGATCTCTTCATATGGCCACAGCCTTTCTCTAACGGCAGCTCTCAGTCCTGCTTGTCCTAGGTTTTATGTGAATCTCCAGGAATAATTCCACGGAAGAAAATGCAGTTCTTCATTCCCTTTTTATACCTCTTCACACAATTTGGCAGTGAAGTTAAGAAACCTTTAGTTGTTATACCTGGTTTACACTGGGGTTTGCATCAGGTAAGAAGGTACCTAGTTCTTGAAAATACCTTTTACTGGTTAAGGTATAGGCAGGAGATGCTGGCATCTGGGTTCTGGCTTTGCGCTGCCAAAATGGTATCTGGAAACAGCACTGAAGTGACGCTAAAACAAAAACAGGATTGGCTGTGTCCTCAGCAAAGCATCAGCTGGGAAAATACAATCTGAGCAGAGTGAAGACAAAGGAATTGGTGTTTGAAAATGCAAAAGTCTATCTGCATGCTGTTACTGACAGTTTAATAACAATACTCCTATATTTCTAGGGATTACCTACACATCTGCTGTAGAAAAGCAATCTGGGAAAGACATTACTTTTGATGTTATGGTTGTAACCAACCTTGTGGTAAACTGCTGTTAGCTTGGGTGTTTGTATAACTGTGTGCTCGGTACATGCGTGGAAAACACAGGACTGCAGAGCAATTGCCCTGTGACATACAGGAACAGTACATACACAAACAGTGTATGTTTGCCATAGAAATTAGCTTTCTGGTTGGATACTGAGGATAGCTAAACCAGTTCTAGTTGCTGTAATGTGACTAATTTGTTACTGTAATTTCCAATAAAGAAGTAGAACCTAGGATAAGAAGCCATGAGAGAGGCTCATCTCAGTAGCTGGGTTGCAAAAGCTGGTGATTACTGATAATATTTCACATCATGTTCCAAGTACTTGATTACTTCTGCGTGACTTAGAAATATGCTCATATGGTGTAGTCTAAAAGTGCTTCTGGAGGAAAGAAAATGGTATTGCATGATACCAGTAACCTTGAGACAGACATTTAAGGTGAAAAGAGCTACTTAGTGTGCTGCTAATTAAATGGGACTCAGAAATAACCCTTTTAGTCTCCAGACCCAGACTTGGTAGTCTTTTCTTCCCTGTTATTCAGGGTTGTTCTCCTAAGGTTCTGGATGGATGTTTTACTTCCCAGTGTGTCCAAGATGGAACAAGTAAAGTCTCTCTTGATCTTTGATCACATCCCTCCTTCTAGTTGGGATGTGCCTCTTGGTCCTTTCCTGTATTGAACTCTAATGCCTCACATTTTGGAAGCCCACCTCTGAAAACATAAGTGCTTTTTGCTGCCTGCTGAGTTCTTCTTCGCCTGTCACTGGCTGCTTTTCCTATACTGCCTCCTGAACCAGAGAGCTGTCTATGTCCATGTCTCCCAGTGACCTTTTCTCAAAATCCACCTGGTTTTTCTCCCTCCTTTTACTCCTAATGTCCATCTTCCATCACTGTAGTCATTGTCTTAATCTTGACTCCCTATTTTCAGCATTCAGTTTTAATGGATTTGTAAATAATGCACATGCTGCCACTGATAAGGTCTGTATTCCTCTTTAATATATATGGTGGTTTAATGTAGAACAGCATTCTATTGCTGCACTGTTACAGCTGAGCCTGACAACAGGTAAATTGCTGACAGCATCTCCCACTTGCATACTCTTGGCTGAGTGAGGAGTGGGTCTTGGGCCCAAGCGCTACTATCATGGATGTTGTAGTCAATAAGTGAATCTTCTGGAAAAGAACACCAGGTGTTCTTTATTCCCTTTCATATTATAATTGGTTCTAGTGACCAAGGCTTTACGAAGGCTATATATGAAGCTGCCTTTATATATTACTAGTGAGCCACTCTTGTAACAGTTAATTCTGTGCCCTGTGCTGTGAGAAAATTTGAATATGAAAGACACTAAATCATGTGCCATCTTTTCCAGCCTTGCTGAAGCTGATAGTAGAGTAGCTGGCATTGTCATACACGTTTCTACTAAAATCTAGTTGCCTTTGACATCTGGACAGGGTGGCTTATTCCTTGGTTCATTTTGAGCCTCTATGTTCTTGTAGGCCCTTTGTGATGAGAAGGCAGATTCTCCCTGCCTCAGCTCAGATGGCTCTTTCTTTGAATGGATGGCTGGATAAAGGTGGAAACTGATCTTATGCATTGACTTCAACGCAAAGTTGGCTTAAGAAATGCTGTTCTTGGCCATGTGTTCCAAACTCAGACTGCAACTTGTCCCTGTTGTCCCACAAATGAGCTTTGTGGGACAAAAGATTTTTTTCTTTTTTTTTAGTCCACTCCATAATTTTGCTGCTTTCCCATGTGGCCCCACTAGCAGTTTCTTGACATAATGAAAGGGACAGTGAGGTGCAACTTGAATAAGGGAAAGGTGCAAGGCAGATTCTTGGCTGCTGAAGCCACTGCAGCTCCAAGATAACCTCATTACTGGTGGAGACTGGTTTCCTTTCTCTGGAACGAGGGACTGACACTTCCCCAGAAGCCAAATTTACCCACTTGTAAAGATTAGCCATTTGTCACAATGTATTTAGTGGCCGGAACCAAATGGGGGTGATCCTACTGTGCAAGGTATTTCAATCTGTAAGAGAGCTCCTGCCCAGGGAGATTATGGTCTGAACACATCTAGGTAAAGGTGTTACTACTGTTGAAATGAGATGCAGAAAAGCAGTCTGACTTGTTTGTCTGACATCCATAGACAAGACACAGATGGAATTCAGAGCTCTGAGCTTTCACGTCCAAGTGCTTTCACTCTTTTCCTGAGCCCTTTTCAGGGTCTGGTCAGTAGTTTGGAGGTACTTGCATCTTTTAGGTTTTTTATTACAAGCGAACATTGGAACTGCAGATTTTACGTGAATTAAGTGTCCTCTGCTGTGTATGGTCAGAGTCAGAAATACATGTGGAAATAAACCAATCAAACACTAATGTAGCATGGATTAAACATGGTCAGCAAAGGTAGAAATGCTGACATAGATTAAAACTAGAATTTGAGAGACTCAGTGTTTAGTTGAAGCTGTAGAGCTGCTTCTTTCTGAGCTCCTGGTATGCTCAGGGTGCTAGGCCGGGCACAGCCTCCTTTGCATTGTGGTCAGAGGGCCAATCAGAGGGTAGATGCCCTTGTCCTGTGCTGGGCTACTTGTCTGAAATTTGTTCTTGCCTCAGTCAAAACACTAGAAAAAGCTGAATAGGATTTGTTTTGCTCAGCGGGGTTTCATAGCAAATGTTCTTGGGCTGTGTCAGATATTCCAGAAAGGGTTTCCAAGCTTTTTGTATCCTGTCATGCCCTGGGGAATCTTATACATCATCTTGTTCAGGAGTGTTTAAAGTAATCATAGGAGGGGCTCCACCCTGGAGCTGCACAGAGCCTAATGTGCATGAGGACTGAGGGTTTATAGGAAGTATATTGAAATCTCCACCCAATGTGTGCATGTTCCACTTTTCCTGCAAAACTGAAATCCATGTAGTCCAATACCAGAGTCTTGGTAATCTGTGGCATTTTCTGTGCTGTTGTCCTGACAGCTTGGCTAACTACATCCTATACAACAAACCTACCCTTATCCATGGGGTTCTGGTTTATTTTATGTGCTCATCCTGGCTATCACACTAGGACTGGAGTGGTCCCAAAACTTTTATGGGCATCGTGTGGTTTTTGAAGGTGACTTGATAATCATGTATTTCCTTCACTTTTTCAACAGAACAAGAAGTGCCTCCCTCTCATGGGATAACTCCCTGTGGAAGAGCCAAAAGAAAGAAGCTCTTCCAGAGTTTCCTTTGCCATGGTGGAGTAGGTCTTGAGGCAGAGGAAGATCCTTTTTAATGCATAAAGTAGCAAGGAGTTCACAGCTTTGAAACTAAAGGCCTACTTTAACACCATGTGTAATGAACTCTGCAAGGTGCTAAGTCTATTTAATTCCTGTTGAAGCCATAGTAAATCCCATGAAACATGAAATCTGGGCAAAGTAGCACCATCTCAACTTTGCGACAGCAGAGCTAACAACCAAAATAATTGACTGCAGCCCACAGAGACTGTTTTTGGAATGACTGATAGCAGTTACGCTTCCAAAATGGCCTCAATCCAGCTTTCCCGATTTTTCTTGCAAGACTTCTGTCTGCAGTTCATTTTACTTGAAAACTTGCTGGTGCATGTGAAGAAAGGATAACTTTTTCTGAAGGTGCAGCCTGTCATTTTTAGTACTGTCACAAGAAGCTGCTGTAAGAGGGTTGAAGGATTAGCGCTCATCTTGAGCTTAGAGTTTCTCTAAGCAACCTTCTCTAAATCAAACCTTATCTTTGCTGAGATCATCCCTTCTTTAGGAGCTGAATAATCACCTTGTGCTTCTATCAAGTTGGTAGCACAGTAATGTGTAATGCATGTGTAGCCAGAGTAATTCAGTGTGATACAAGCCATGGCTTCAAATGGCAAATACACTGAGCATGGTCAAAGGTCTACGGTCAGTCCAGCTATTCCTGAGGGCAGGATGGAAGGAATAAATAAATGCCTTGGCTAGTTTGGTGGCACGATAGAAAGTGTGACACCTCCAGAGCACGCTGGCATGATGACAAGTGTGTATCATCCTGCAGGGCTTTGGTTTCGCAGTGCAAAAAGGGATCTTGCACTGACCTGGCACTGCTTTACAAAATGCTGTGCTTAGCGCCACTGGTGTCATGTCCATGGTGTGGTGTTCAGCAGCACGTGAGATCTTGTCAGGATGATGCTTCCCACCCCCAGTGCGTGAGTGTGTCTCTTTGGGACTCCCATTTGGGTTTTGTTTGGAAGTCAGGACGTGGCTGTTCATTGTACCTTCTGATGGCTCATAGTTGGATTCTGCACGTGTACACAGCTGTTTGCTGCCTAAAGACGTGTTCCTGAAAATATTCGTGCACAGATTTTTATACTTAGGGCTGGGGAGCAATATACTTCTCGGAGTTGTTTTTTGCTTTTGACGAAATCTCATATCCCCTTCCTCCCCTTTCCTTCTGTTATGCTGTGCACATCTTCTGCAACTATCCTGTGTCTATCAGTCATAATTCTTCGGCACAGTTTTACACCTTGATGCCTCATTATAGGCTTAGCATAGATAGATGTAGCAGAGAAACCAAGAAACCACTCTTCTTTCTATGGTAGCACTATTCCCCATTCCTGTGAGCATAATTTGAAAGGCGGGTGTATATATATGCCCAACTACCCGATACCACATTTGGGGAAACAAAGCCTAGGAAAGTATTGCCTTTGTGGCACTACTGCCTTCCATGTATGCTGTGGTAAATACTCTAGACAGCTGTGGTGTGCAGTGAAGAATTTCAAATGATTCAGCTGGAACTAGGAGTAATAGTACTCTACAAACAGACCAATAATCTCTTTGGCTTTTATTAATGGAAGATACGCTCCATCACCTCATGTGTTTATAGAATGTAGTGCAAATATATACTTTCTTTTATTGTGGCATCTTCTGTCCCAAACACAGATGAAACTTCTGTTTTCCAGGTAGGGAAGCAGATGTGCAGGTGAGGTCAGGAGCTTCCACAGGAGGCCTAGGGCAGGACTGAGAATAGTATTCAAATCACTTACTCCTAGTATTGCATTTAACCATAGAAATCCCTTTTCTCAAAGGATAATGCTACAGTTCTGTTGAGCATGCTTATAAAGGCTCTGCCGCCCAGGGATTATGGGCTTGGGAGGGCTCAGGTTCTTAGGAGGGCTAATTCCCTGTGAGCATTTTAAACTCCCCTTGCTGCACTTCACACTCGGTTGTGAAACCAGAGAGGAGCATGGGCCCCCTTTGTAACTGTGTTGCTTGGCTGAAGTGGATGGATAAACCACATCTTATCGCTTATTAATGAAAGATTTAAAGTATTCAATGCTTCTGGAAAACAATCAATATCTCCAATGGGAATTCTTTCATGTATGGTCCTCTGTGGGGTATCTTTATGCTTCTAGTGAGGCAGATTCAAGAGATGCCAGGAATTAAGGAGCTTCAGCTATGGGTCAGTTTATTGAGGCGTTGGGTATTTTTTTTTTTTTCTGACAACATAGATGCCTCAAATACAGATTTTTGTTGTTTGTTCGAGCCAACAGAACCTTCTGGTGGGATTATTACATTAGGTTGGGATACACTACTTGATAAATTGCCCAACTGAGAATGATCTCCTCTGCCTTCTGTATTTCTATTCCATCTTCAGAAGGGAATACAGAATATCTGCTTCCTGCTCATAGATTATTTTGATCATTCTGTGTAACTGGGGAGATGGAGAAAAGCTGCAGTTGGTGATGTAAGCAGCATGAGTACACATCACTTTCTGGCAAACTGGGTACAAAGTCGGGGTTAAAAAAAAAAGCATCCTGCATCTTTTCTATAGCTGCTTGTGACATGAAACATTTAGCAATAGCGAGGACATAAATACTACACAGAGTGTTTTAAGCCTGTTTAAGCCTTCTGCTTATCATCTACCTGGTAGTGGTGTCACCGTATATATCTTCTATGAAGGGATTGTCCCAATGCCTCCATCAAAAATGCAACAGAAGGATGACTGTATGAACTCTATAGTGGACATGTTACATGCCTGGACCACAAAAATCTCTGGAAATCAGTGGGCTGTTTGGAAATCCTTATTTACACCTTTGCCAATTGGATGTCAAATCCTGCTCTAGAGATCCTGTAATGCAAAGCCAGACTCAGATGTTGGGTAGGCATTTCAGATGTCCAGGTCCTGGAGTTCTCAGTAGAGAAGAGATAAGGGAATGCAGCCAGTCTTTAGATGAAGAAAGATTTTTTCCCTTATTCAAAATAGTTTAATTTCTATTTTGATTTCAAACCTATTTTAATATTTGAGGAGATTCATTCTGTAAGATCAGCCCAATAAAACGCCACAAGAAACTCTTTAAGGTCCTACAGGTACCCATGTTATTTCTTCAGTTCCTACTGAAATTTTATTTAATTGTGAGACAAAAGCTTCCTTCTCCAGCACTGACTGTCTTTTTTCAGTGCATCCTCAAGTGCTCAGCAGCCTGAGTCATTTCAGACTAGACAGTTACATTCCCTTAGGGATACTGTCTTACAGTCTCATTCTAGTAATAACTCTTCTAGCATCCATCAGATTTGCAGGCCCAAAAGAAGAGCCTACAAATCCTTTAAACCTTAGATAGATAGGATCCTGTAAATTACAGACAAAGTTTGAAACTAATTTTAGATGGGGTAGGGAAGGGCTTTTTTGTGAATTACTAACAAGATTCTAACCCTTCCCTGCCATACCTAAATTTGGATTTAATGTATTTCTGGTTGGTACCAGCTGTATAAAAGCCAGCAGTGGTATTTGGTGTAGTGTTTTATCTCAGTTGCCGCTAGGTCTGTCCTCTAATAAACTACTGACACTGTAACAAAGCATGTCTGTTATGCCTGCCAGATTTATGAAAGCTACTTTCGGTAGAGACTATTTAGTACCAGCTCTTCATTATTTTTCAGGCATGACACAAAAGGTACTTTGGGGATGAATGTTGATATCTTCTTGGCAGGGGTGACAGACTGAAGTAGTAGTTAGGTTTGTAAAGGCAGAGAGGAAGTTGACATATTTACAGAATAATTTAGGTGGTTAAATGAATTTAGGTGTTTAGAAGGTTTTAGGAAGCTCAGTTGCATCTTGAGGTGCCACAATACCTTTAGAACTCTCAACCTTTTTTCATCCCTGGCTCATGTGACTGAGTGGTAGTATGTATTTGCTGATGCAAGCTATGGCTGACTTGCTTATTTGGGGAAATACCGGTCATACTGTAAATAAGCATAAATATAAAATTAAGAGAAGACAAAATGTTTTAATAACAAGCTATCATGGAAGGGCTAGTGATCATTATTAATGATTTACATGATAAATGGGAGGAAATGTATAGTTTTCTGGTTTTCAGCAGTCTTATGGTAACAACTGTGGAATTAGACTGGTGTTCATTTCTTTCAAAAGGGGAGAGTTACGTCTGCTCATCTGACAACTTCTTCAAGAAGGTGGAATACACCAAGAACGTCAATCCCAACTGGTCTGTCAACGTGAAGACATCTGCCAACCAGAAAGCACCGCAGTCTCTGGCCAGCAGCAACAGCGCCCAGGCGAAGGAGAACAAAGATTTTGTGCGTCCCAAGCTGGTAACCATCATCCGCAGCGGAGTGAAGCCCCGGAAGGCAGTCCGTGTGCTCTTGAACAAGAAGACTGCCCATTCGTTTGAGCAAGTCCTCACTGATATCACTGAAGCTATAAAACTGGAGACGGGAGTGGTCAAAAAGCTGTATACCTTGGATGGGAAACAGGTAGGAGATTTTACAGATGTTAGGTCTTTTTCTTTCTTTTATCTTGAGGCTTTGCTGACTCAGAACACTTTTTCAAGCCTAAAATTAACCTGAGATGATCACTGCCATCTGTTCTCTTAGAAGTCTGACTTCTCATGCCAGTGGTTAAGTTACTAAATTTTCACCGATATTAATATCAAGTAAAGAATGTCGCCAGCCGTCTGAGTGAAACAGATGCTGGGTCCTGCACGCCAGCGTGCAGTGCGTGTCTTCCGGACTAGCTAAATAAATTACATGGGGAGTTCGGCTCACAGCCACCGCTTGATTTGGTGCTGAAGTAATTGCCAGAACACTCGAGCTTTGGATTCACTGAGTGAAAATGTGTTGCTTGACTTTCCTTGTCCTCAGATGAAGGTTGGCTAAGATAAAATAATTGATCCAAGCATGCTCTGGCTAGTTCAGTAATTAGCAGGAAAGGCATGGAAATGTGTTGTATTTTCTTGACTAAATGAATGAGGAGATAACATGCAGAAAGGGATTTGGGCCAGAAATATTTAGTGGGTCATCATAATGTGCTTCATGTCTACATTTTCCTGGAACTGAAGGAAACATCTGGCTCTTGTTAGGAGCTACACAGCAATAAGCCAGTTCGTATTGCTGTATCTATGAAAACCTTCGAAGGAATGTGGGGGATAACTCTGGGGACTGGGAAGAGCTAGATTCTTCAAGGACAGTTCTGAGCTTGATTTAACATTTCTGTGTCTTCTGTAACTGAGGGTTGGTCTTATTTTTGTCACTTTTTCTTGCTCCAGATTCTGGAATGAGGCAACACAGTTCTTGGGGGGGGGTTTGACGCTGGCTGTTCTAGGGATTGATGCTATTGCTTTAAATTAACTATCTCCTGTCTCTGGAGAAAATTATTCAAATACTGGCTCTTGAAATACCAGGCCAACCCTAGGCAATGCATCCAACTGACATGCAGACTTCATGTATGATGATGTTCATCTTTCCAACCCCAAATACATGCTCATAAAGTGTCCTACACCGTCCAGGTGCAGTGCCTGGGAGCTGAAAGTAGCAGGTAACCCTGACCTGTCTGATGTTCTTGCTTTGTCCCAACCTCCATATCCTGCACATCAGTTAGTGGCTGCTTCTACCTTAAGGTATACAAAAATCTCATCTGTCTGACAAAGCTTTCTTTCCACTTGTCTCAACCCAGCACTTTTTCTCCATAAGATGTATAGCTTATAACATGAGTGTGTGATTTTTCCAGAGAGACTGTCCATAGATATAGTAGCATGCAGTAGAGAGGCAGTGGTACAGGGAGTGGTGTGCTGGAAACCTTGGAAGTGGCTGGGAGAAGAGGAAGGAGAGAGTCAAATGATCATCCTCAGTGTGGAAAGCATACCTGGACACGTACACTATGTGTTTTGAATCACAGCAGCTTCACAAAGGGTTTAATTGACAGATCTGGTCTGAAAGCAGTTGCCTACTCACGCTGACACACAGCATCCTGTTGATCTCGCAGTTGTGAATAAGGAACTTAATCTGAACCTGCTAATTGCCTCAGTCCTTTGAGAACAGCCAGCATTTTGGAGGTGAGATGTTGCTTTGGGTGGTGTGCAGAAATAGAGGATGTGTCATAAGTTTCCACCAAACCGTTCTTTCTCCACCTTTTAGCTAGTTACAGGAAAAAGTGGTGTTTCCCCCTCCACCTCTGACTGGAGAGCAAGACTGAATCAGCCCATAGGCTGAACTGAGCTTGTGGCCTGGTATGGTGTTAACCCCTGAGTGGGGATGTGGGAAATGCTGCTTGCTCTCAAGGTACAGGTTGCCTAGAGTAGTGCTGCTGTTGGGTAGACTGCAAGCTGTGTCAGAGCGACTGCCATGCATGGGGCTGCAGCTGAGCAAGGGGCACAAAGGTCTATGTAAGTTAGCAATTCCTCCTACAAACTGTCATGCACAGTGTCGTGTCTGCTATGGACTCTGTGAATCAAAAAATAAAAGGCAACCTTGTTTTCCTCGTGTCAGGCTCTGATAGCTGTACAGTGGCTGGTGCCTTAAGTCGGCACTGTTTTGATTGGGGCAACCTGAAAACTTCACCATCAGCTCTTGTTGCAGAAATGTGATTTCAGTAAAGTCTGAGAAAGATATCACATTTAACATGTTTTGCTGGCTTTATAATTCACCATTTTATGAAATATGGTGTTTCATTGTGTTCATTAGACACGCCACTGGGAGTTTCACTGTATGCAAATGTACATGCAGTACTGCCATTGTTGAAAAGAGGGAGATTTCATCATTTGACGATAATGGAATGTTGATATTTGCATGCGGCATCAATTACTGTTGAAGTTTCCTGAAGAGCAACCTGGCTCACCAAGGCTTTGTTTTTGTTGGGAGGTTTCCTTTAATGTTTGTTTTTTCAGTCTAAGTCTATTTGGAATTTTCCACCTATGTTTGTTTTTACTGACGAAGCTAGAGCTAGAAGCTTCTGCTGGGGGTACAGTGTTTGCTCTTGCGGTTTCCATGACATACTGCTCCATAAAGTCTGACCTTCTGACATGATATTAGAGGTTTTTGCATGTCTTATTCTGACATAAGAAAGAGATTTTTGAATGCCTAATTCTGACAAACAGTACTTTATTTTCAGGAGACAAATATTCATGCAAAAACGCAAGCTGCTCAAAGCTGAGATACTGACAAGAATCTTGACAGTCTGTCTCTTTGAGTGCCATCAGAGGCGCGTTACTCCCTCTGTTGTGAAATGATAAAATTTACAAAAGCAGCGTACAAAGGAAAATCATCCTTCCTCAGTCCATGAGCTGTAACTTAATGAGGGGAGATTATTATTTTATTTATAGGCGTTTCCATGGTGCTCATCAGTAGAGTAATCAAGATGCTTTAGAAGTACAGACAGTAGTGGCAATGATAGTGGTGTGTAAATAATTACATTTCTGTGCACTGCAGACCTGCATTTGGAGTGAGAAAGCAGTTAATTGAGAGCCGGATGGCTGCGTTTGAATAAATATAACACTCAAAACAACAGTGAGGTTAGGTTTTTTAAGGAAATTTTGTTCCTTTTTATGTCTTGGGTTCTCTGTAAAAATATGGCCCCCTTGAAACTGCTAGACTAGCATCTTGTATACAAGTAGTTTATTTAACTTGGTCTTGCACATATTTCTAATGCCTTGTCTTGTCTATCTGTACTCAAGCTCCTTCCCTTCTTGAATCGTATCATCACCTCTTGACGGACAGCCCAGAACTCAAAAAGGGGTTTCAAATTATTGACCAAAAATTAATTGTGACAGAGAATCACAATAGAGATTTAATGCTTGAACCTTCATGGCCATGGAAATGGTATAGGTCAAAGAATTCAGTGCATTAAACAAATACTACAGTGGATCAAATTCACCACTTGGTTTCATAGAATCATAGAATCATAGAATGGTTAGGGTTGGAAGGGACCTTAAAGATCATCTAGTTCCAACCCCCCTGCCGCCATGGGCAGGGACACCTTGCACTAGACCAGGTTGCTCAAAGCCACATCCAGCCTGGCCTTGAAGACATCCAGGGATGGGGCATCCACAACATCTCTGGGCAACCTGTTCCAGTGCCTCACCACCCTCTCTGTGAAGAATTTCTTCCTGACATCTAATCTAAACCTCCCTGATTTCAATTTATACCCATTACCCCTTGTCCTATCACTACAGGCTCTTGTAAAAAGTCCTCTCCCAGCACCCTTGTAGGCCCCCTTCAGATACTGGAAAGCTGCAATGAGGTCTCCTCGGAGCCTCCTCTTCTCCAGGCTGAACAAGCCCAGTTCTCGCAGCCTTTCGTCATAGGAGAGAACATGACTACAACTGCTGTTGTGTAATATATATAATTAATATTTACATATGCAGTATTGAATTTGGTCTTATCTGTAGATCGTGTTGAAAAATAGTTGCTTTAGTAGATACTTTCTCTTTTTTAAATTCTTGGTTATATCCAGTGTCCCAAATAAGTCTGGATTCCTGGGAGCACTGGCTACTTTAAAAACACATGATGACAGTTTCTGCCTCATGTTGTTAATAAACCAAATTAGAAAACAGGATTTGAGACTGTGGATGAAGTTGCATTCAAATGGGCTTGCATACTTCAGTTCCACATAAACATAAATATTCTGGCCAACAAGCAGGGAACTGAATGTGGTTTTAGCCATAATAACATACAATGATCTCTTCTCGACTTTGAAATCTCCAAGCATAGAGAGAAGTCGCACATGTGCTATTCACTGGCTTTTACTCAGCCCAGACAAAGTGTTTCTGGTCCATCTGAGTGTTAGCTGTCTCATCGGATGAAATGACATACATTTTCATATGTCAGGGCATTTGTGACTCTGCTCCCGAAAGAATTTCTAGTCTTAATAAAATGGTCCCCTCTAGCAGTCTTGGCTTTGCTAAGGATTTCATGTGGCAGGCGTTGAGTGAAGTTCATCTTTCTGTTTGCAAAGCTGATGCAAATGCTTAGGAGGCCAGCCCACCCCTCCTGTCCAGAGAAGAAATTGCCATTTCATTTTAGATGACTTGCATTGAGGAAGGACAGCAGCTACAGAGGGAGAAGCCCGATGACTAAGCTTACAACAGGTTAAAGGCTGGGACTTTGGGATTAAACCCAACAGAGTAGTTGGTAAAGCAGCTACCTAGTACTGCACTACTAGTAAAAAGCTACCTTAGGTGCATCCATACAAGCTGTGCTAGGGAATCCAACCAAACTTGGAAGCTGTTGCATTGATTTTAAGCTGACGTTTGGAAACAAACTAGTAAGAACTTAATTGCTTGAGTGTTAATGCTAGCAGAGGACCAAACTTCCATGATAGTGTAGCTCAGTCTATTACATGAATGAAATTGTATCAATGTGACATAAAACGAGGTTCATACCAAAATATACTAATGCCTCCAATGGCTGTAGTCTGTAATTGATGCTCAAGGAGAGGGTGAATGCCTCCAAGACATACCTAGTAACATCTACATCGCTGAAAGATCAGAGGGAAAACATTCCCTCTAGAGCCCTGGAGATAGTTAACTTTACACTCCAAGGCGTGAGGTCCAGGGTTACAAAGAAGGCAAATTGGTTTGAAGAATTATTACACTTTTCAGAGGTAGGATGTCAGAAACTCCCTGTCCTTCTCAGACATCGTGGTTGACTGCTCTTTTGGATACTGAAAAACTGCATTGAGGTAACCCCTGAACAAAGCAGTTGCATTCACTCACATAAAGCTGGGATCTGGCCCCAAAGCAAATGGGAGGGAAGAGCAGGAGATGGGTGGAAGTGTGGTTTGTATCTTGCCTCCTGCAAAAGGCTCTGCAGCAACTGGTGCTGAGAGGGGAGAGACAAGTCCCATCTTCCCTCCCTGCTGCAGAAAGCTGTAACAATAAGATGGTATCTGTTTTGCATCTTTTTCTCAGTCCTTTCTTTTCAGTGCTTCTTGTTAACTGCTGAGATTTGACAGGCCTTGCATAAATCTCCCATTTTGATACCAAGAGGACAGGTCTGGATCACAAGTACTAGCAGAGGAATTGTACAGGCAGGGTCTTTGCCAGTAGTTGCCTCCCCTGATGGATTGCTCAGGGTGAGGATTAACTCCCAGTTTCACTCCTCATTGCTTTTGCAGACTACTCTGATTTAGGGTGTTTGCATGAGATTATTCCTCTCTAGCAACCATGTGTCATGCAAGGAATGCTAGTAATAATGTATGGGCTGAAGAACTTCTGAACCCAAGTCACTTACACTGCCAGACAACACAGCCTAGTTCTCTATCTTTAGGGACCTCTTAGACTAAGCTGGAAAGTCAGCATTGCCTGATTCATGCAATGACTAGACACTAGCACAGACAAAACCAATTAGTCTGCAGGTATCCCTTAAGGATTTTCTCATTCGCTAGAATGAATAAGCCAAGCTTCCATGAATGTGTGTCTAAGTACTTACAATAAAATATTTAGAAGACTTTCTGAGATGTTACTCAAACCTTATGCTTATTAATGTGTGTTTACTTGGGTCTGTGGGCCACAGAATCTGGGTGAAAAGGGGCCTATCTGGACCACTGTGAATCCTAATTCCTGTACTTATTACAGCAGAAGCAGTCTGATCCCAGCAGCTGAAATCTTGACCAGATCTGTTCTCCTGTGAGCATTGAGGCTGACCTGGTTGCCATCAGTGCGGTCTCCAGTCAGCTCCCCGAGGCATGTGTGCAGCAAGGGGACACAGCAGAGGAGATATCACCTTGCAGACTTTGGTAGATGTTGTGCCTCTGCTTTTCCTCAGCCTCAGGTTCTGGAGGAGTTGTCATGCTCCCACCTGCCACCCAGCAGGACTTTGGCACTGTGTACTCCTTGGCATGTTGTTCTGCAGATGCTGGCTAAAGCCATGTGAATCTATTATTGTCTTAAGGCAGGGAGGCTCCAAGTCCAGAAGCAGGTTTCAGTGTAGCACTGCCGCTGGCTGAAAATGGTTGATCTTCTGGAAACACAAGCCTTTCGAGCGAGCATGTACTGACCAAGATCCATATGAACACCTGCTACTTGCATCACAGATGGCAGGCTGTCAGAATTATTGGAAGATGCAGTCAGATCTGACCTGGTGACCTAGGAGTACATGGCCCCTATTACTGAATCCTGGTGCTATTCACACCCCAAAAGAGAAGTATGCTAAAAATTCCGTCTTCACTAGCATCTTTATTTTGGCAGTTCTTTCTGTCACAGAGATTGACATGTTCCTTTTTCACTCTGAATCCCAGGAGAGAAGGAGATTATTCACTGAAGTGCCAGAGGGTTTATGTAGGAATAAACGGGCTGAAAATGAGCAAGGAAAATTAGGCCGAATATCAGAAGCTGAGATGGTCCCAGAAAGCCTTGTATTTTTTTCCATTGCTAGTTTGTATAGTCATGTGAAACTGTTCCTTGTTCCTTTGTGGTGCTCAAGTAGAAGTCCCACCAGAGCAGATGGGAGTACCTCCCCCTCTGAGAGCGAGCAGGTTATGCTGAATGTATTCTGAGCAAGCACCTACCTCAATATGTGGACTATAGCAAACGTTTTATTTCATTTATCACGTATGTGTAGCCTTCCTGTTTGTAATGAGGAAATGCCTTGTTTATTCTGGTGCACCAGCATCCTTAGTCTTAGGCTGTGAGTAGCATCATGCATAGTATGTTTGCTCACCTCTCCCTACCCGCAGTAGCACGCGGAGTGTGTGAATACTCCCCTGAGTTCACCCAGCGAGAGACACCTTGAGAATCTGATAGCAGTTTGTGCCATATTCTGGCATCTTGATGCAAGTTCCACCTCTTCTAGTCTGCCTGAAACCCCTTCCTTTCCTGCCTTTAAGGCGGTTTTCACTCAGTAGCAGGTAAGTTCTGACATAGCTCCTGCTTACATTTTTCTTTAGGATGATCCTGCACAAGGTGTGGGTAAAGGCATAGAGCCTAATAACAGAGGCTGGTAAGAAATAGTGCAGTAGAGCTGTAATCCAGCACAAGGGTATCTCCTTCCTTCTTGTCCCTGAAACTGCCCATGGAACTGAACCAGTGATTACTTTTGGGTTTTGCATGTAGTATCTTGATGGAGCTTAAATGTTAGGGAAATGAATCCATGTTGTGAAGGGCCCAGACTGAGTGTGAGAGGTTGTAAAAAGCCTCCTCATCTTGTCCTTTGAACAGGATGCCAGTGTCATTCAAAGGTCTCTGTGTGGGACAGTAAGGGAAGGAGTGACAGCTTTGCTCACGTGCAGAGGATAACTGCTTCCATCTACCCTCAGGTCTGCCAGAGATGACAAAAGATACTGGCACAGAAATGTGTGTAATAATTGTCTAAAGGAGTTGAGGAGAAAAAACAGTTGGATCCAATCCATCCAGATTTTCAGAATTGGCTAAGGTAGGCCCACATATGTGGGGAAGTGCAAAGACAAGCCACGAAAGCTGAGGGCTATTCCAGCTTGTGTTCAGGCTGCAGCAAATTGATTAGCATATGGAGCTGGAATTGCAGACCTGCTCCTGGAGATTTGCTTAGCTCTGCATTCGAACTGAATTGGGGAAAATAAGCAAGGCTAATAACCAGAGCATTCTCTGCTCCAAGCCATAAGACACACCCTCTCCCCTGTGAACGTACAGCCAGTCCTTTCTGAATTAATAGACATAGTTCTGGTTTCCTGGTTAACAGCAAGCAGGGTGTGCGTGAGTACACACGTGTGTATCTATCTGTATAAATATGTTTTTCTAAGCATTACAGAATACAACTCTGCAGCTAAACTTACTGTCTAAGCAATTCTCCTTTAGTTAAAGGAGCCCAGGGACTATTGTGCTCTGAAAGTGATAACCCTTGAGTCATCTTATTGTTTTTTCTTCCCTTATTCTAATAATCCAAAGATATTTTATTGGACTGCACTTTGAAAATGTTTGCTTACTTTTAAATTATTCTTTGACATAAATGCAAATCTCATTGTCATCAGCAGTTTTTAAATTATCCACGCAATCTGAAATAAATAGTGAGTTTCTATGTATTGCTTCATGATGCTTTTCTCTCATTTTCTGCTTTGAAAAATACTTCAGATCAAGGATTTTTCAACTAGAGTGGGTGTAAGATACAGCCTGCTTTTTATGAATTCTTTTCTATTCTTTCCTCCAAATGGGGGACTTAGTTGTGAACAAAATGGACAAAAACCAGACATGGGGAAGATGAGATAATATGCACCATTCATTCGAAGGATTTTTTTCCAGGGGATTTTGCTTCAGTCAGAATTGGCATGAGAGGTCAGTCCTTCCAGTCCTCTAGGTCTCTTATCTAGAGGACAATGAACACAACAGGAATAATTATGCAGCCAGTGAGCCCGCAGGGCAGCAGGGGAGAGTGGGACTCCAGGCTCCTTCTTCGCACTCCCCTGCCCTCACCATCTGCTCTGCGCTGCTTATCTGGTACTCAGTCCCCTGCGGCTGCCAGGCCCACAGCTCTGGTTCTGCTACTGCCTCACTGTGGACATCACTCCCTGGTTGTGATGGGCCAGTTTGAGGCACCACATGAAACACCTAGCCATGCTAACTGTGCTACTGGAAGCATAGCTTATGGCTACAAATGGCTGCCCTTTATCTGGGTCCTCTGAACAGGAAAGAATAATTGGTTTAGGAAAGCATCTTGTGGTGTGTGCATGCTTCTGTGCAAGATGCATTTCTTCAAGCTACTGCTGTACCCCTGTGCTCTTGACATCATCTCTTGTGCCTTTCCTCACTCACTCATGCCCATAATATTGCTGAAAAAGAACAGGGAGGCCAGGGATGGTGATTAATGGGTGTATCCCTTCTCTAGCTGTCTGGTGATAAAAGTACACTAGGAAACTCAGCTGCTGTACTAGATAAATCAACTGAAATGAAAGTTAAAATTGTGATATCCACAACACAGCATAACAACATATGAATAATAACCACTGCAAGAAAAACTTTCACTTTGATCTATTACTATAGAATAATAGGAGAAATAAAATCATGGATAGGGGAGAGCCAGTGGACATTTGGGCTTCAAAAAATCACGAGGTAAGGCTCTTTCAAGAACCTATTAAGGAACCTGTAGTAGCAATGAGAAGGGAACATACTATCACAGATGGTAAAAGGGCTTAGAAGAAGCTAGAGCAGAAATAACTTATGAGAGTAAAAAATTAATTATCAAGATACAAGTGGTGTTTACTGTCTTCTTGAGTGTTCCGGATGTGGAAGTGCTTGGTGAAGGCAATGAAAAAATTCTTGTAATAAAGTTGGGAGGCAAGTGAGAGACGAACTGAACAGGCAGTGCTATGATTGATCATAAGTGTAAAGCAGCACACACTGGTAGCAATTACTCTTATAATTATCTTTTAAATGAAAAATAACTATTTTGCAGAGAGGATTAGTCTTGATGAGGCAGACTAGTAAAGAATATCAGCACAGAATCAAGACAACATGCTGAAGCATATGGTATGCTTTCAAAATTCAGACAGGAACAGCTTTTAAAAATATTGCTGTATTCCATTTACCCTTCCACTTCACCTTTCTACATTCACAAATGTGTCTCAGAATATGGAACTAAATAAGTTTTTCCAGTGACTGTGCTGCACTGCAGCCCTCTGCAACTCTCCCCTCTTCTCTCGAAGAAGCTAGAAGGGGTGAGGTAGCTCATGCAGTGCTTGGTAACTCTTTTGTTAACACAGTATTGGTAACTGGGACTTCAGTGAGACACAAAGTAGGTTACAAATGGTCAGAGCATGTATGCTAGGGAGTATTTAGTGCTAAATCACCCAAACTTACATAGCTCTCCATGGCTGCTAAGTCTTGGTATGGGTTTCTACCTGCAAGTATGAAACTGGGAGTTTGCCTGTGGCTGGAGTATCGGGGTAACCTGGCACTCAGTAAGTTAACTTCCTTTGGAGGTCCAAGGGGTCTAGCTATGCAGAGATGCTGAGAGAAGCTATAGCTCTACAGATGGGGAATACCCAAAGTTTCTATAGACAGGTGACACGACACCCCACTGCATGGTGGAACATATGGAATGGGTTGGTCAAAACCCCATGGAGTAATCCTACTCTTTACATTAGTGACACAAAATGTTCTTCTGAAAGACTTGCTCTTAATGTGTATGTGCTTGTCTGTTCTTCAGTCAGGTGTGTTGTATGACAATTAACTCAGGATTTGTAACTTCTTGATATGTCTAACTTTTGCACTCTCTTTATATCTACAAAATAGTATCAATGGAGTGGAGAGAAAAATTATGCCCTTCACCCTTTTTCTGTACCATGTAGCATTTAAAAGAGCCTGTGAAGTATTTTAAAAATGGAAAATGTGGTGCAGCCATTTCAGCTTTGTCAAGAATTTTAAACCTAGCAGATAAATTATTTGGGGACAAACGCTGAGAAGCTTTTGCAGAGAAGCAAAAATCTGTTTGAAACCTTAAACCTGAGCAGCCTTCCATCATGGAACTCAGCTCTCCAGAAAGGCAGTAAGAGGACTAAACTTCTCTTTCTCAAATGCGCACATATCAGGAACCTTATCAACTGCTGGCAGGCTGCAGGATTACATGTAAATTAAATGTATCAAAGAGTCGAGTTAGATAGCCAACATTAGGAGCTAAGAATGTTATTCTTGCCTACTTGAAAGCCCTTCATAATGGATTAGAAACAAGAACTTACATCTCTTAATACCAGCTGAAAATTGAGGCATCTTTTTGCTTCTAGTGAATTTTAATACTTTGAGAGTAAATGGTACCGGGGATCTCCTTCATTTTAGACAACCCTAGTCACAGAGGGTTGCAAAATGATGTGTACGTTCCGCAATCAGAATGAAAGCCATAAGGCTGGCTGAATTTTGTGTAAGAGTCTCGATTGAGTTGTTGGCAAATGTTATTTTTAGCACGGTAAAGCAACAGAGATCTTTACAGTCTTAGCATTTCTTGCAGTTTTAAAATGGAGAACAGCGTTTGAAATGTCTGCTTTTCCTTGAATTTTTATCCATGTTATGAGCTTCTTCATAAAGTTTTTGCACTGCTCTTGGAAGCTGGTAGTGATTTAGTGCCAAACAGTGCAAAACTGCTCCATTTTACACTTTCTGCAGAATGCTTTTTCTTCCAGAAAAGGGATACTGGAAAAAATTCCACCTGATCCTGAGATTCATCAATTGGTTTGTTTCCTGTTGCAGGCATGAAGTGTTCTATTTAGTGTAAATGGACAGTAAACAAGGAAATATAAGGTTGGGCCAAAAGTGGATACTCTGAGCACTAATTTAGAGATCTTGTAATAGGCAATACTGGTGAAAAACAGCTTGGGTTTTTTCATAAGAATAGCTCACCAAAGACTGACTTTCTCTCAGCAGCAGGAGGTGGTAGTTGCTGCAGGAAATACCTTGTGTTACAGATGAGAGGCAGTGTGCCGCAGGCACTGAAGAGCAAGAGTGGATCTTGGGGCTCCTGGCATCAATCCTAGGTTCTGCTGCAGTGTGTGACCTCTGTTAAGGCAATTAATTTGGTGTTTTCAGACAGACATGCCTTGACACATTTAAACTCATTGGGAAGCTGAAATGAGTTTGCCAATTTATCTTTAATGATCAAGTTTGAAAAGTTTTTGTGCATCTTTGTCTTAGCTGACTTTTGGTAAAACAGATTATGGCTCACTTTTAAGCCATTCATGCTGCTGAGAGCTGGAGGGATGGTATTGGTCAGGGATGATATCAGTCAGGGTTTCTCAACTATTTTCTTTTTCTTTTTTTTTTTTTCCAAAGGACTGCCTAGATTCTGTAGGCAGAAAGTCTGTCACCCGTTTCCAACAATTTTCTAACAGCTAACATTGCTATACCAGTCAGTAAACTATAGAGCACAGTTTGAATATTCATTTATCTCTCTGTTTTTCCTCTCCCACTTAATTCATTCACTGCTGGGGTGCATGGGGATTTACCCGCTTGCTTTGCTCTCCTGGCCATATTGTTTCAATTATCAGACAATCTTTTTTCACCTCCACTCGATTTATATGTGGGTTTGACTTACAACTGGGACAATACAGTCATTCTGGCAGCTGTATTGTGGACCACCTTCTGCTGCTCTTTGGACCACCAGCTAAGAATGATGAGGAATACTATGTCTCAATATCATCGTAACAGACCCAATCTCTCTTCTTTTAATTGCGTCCAGATACTGTGTACAGGATACCTGCATTTAGTACTCCAAGGTCTGGCTTCTAAACCAAAATTAGTGTCCGGTTCTGCCCCCTCAGCAGGTGAGATCCACTGATGGTGATCTCTTCTTGTATCTGGTGCCATATTTACGCAGGAGACAAAGCGGAGATTGATTCAGTCGCAACCTCTATCCCCTTCACATGTGCTTCCTTTCCGTAAGTCATGCTTTCACTTCTTTTTTGTAGCCTGGCAGCTGCAAGGGCCGGTTGCTTGGTGACGCTCTCAGCAGCACAAAGAGCTCTCAGCTGGGAGGCCAGGTCTGTCAGCCACAAACAGCTGGGATAATTTTATTTGTCTTTCTCTTGTTCCTGATAATTGCAGGGAGCTGAATCAAAGTCAACATAATAGAAAAGGGAGCACCAGTAGATACTATTTATGGCATCTTTAACATCCACCTTTTTCTCCCTGAGTCAGGGAAGTGACAGTGTGCACCAGAAGTAGCCTGTTATTTCAGAAATGCAGGAATAATATTAAAAGGCATGATTTCCACTTCTGGTTCAGGCAGGCTCTTGCCAGGTTCTTTATAAAAGCAACACATGAGACTGGGTTTTGGATTCATGGATCATTGTTCCTTAATCCAATGTGTGCCTGCCTGCCTGTTCATTCTATGTAGCAATCATATCCTATGCAGGTGACATCTATGAAATAGCTATTCATGACTTTACCTCACAAGGCTACACTGCTGCTCAGATTTTGTGCAATATGAAAACAATTAACTTCCAGAGGTGAAAGTGTTGTGACTAAGTGGTCTGGATGCAGGCCTTGGTTGTATTAACTCCTGGTTTCTCATTTCTGCTCCTGTGTCGGGTATGACATCCTAAGTGATCTGGTGTTTTAGCTGATTTCTACCTAGGGTCAGACTGGCTGGACCTAGGCACAAGAAGGAACAGAGGAAAAGGTGACAGGGGACATCAGTGCTGCTCAGCCTGTGCTTCTGGAGCAGCAGGACTTCTCAAGCCAGTGCCAGCATCAGTCACGTGCTGTGTCACAGTGCTACCAAGAGCTGAGTGTGCCGACTGGGATGCATCGAAGCATTTAAGTACGTGAATAGTGCCCTGCAAGTTGGCTTGTGTGGAGGTGCTTTGCAGAGGTTGAGCAGTGTTAAGCACTAACAGAGGAAAGGCATGGAAACTGGCCATGCCCAAAACTGGTCTCTTCTTCTTAATGCTATTATATTTAATAGTGACCAGTAACTAGATTCCTAAATTACTGAAGCTGTAAGCTTTATTTTTGCAGGACTTTTTTTCCTATTTCAGGTGTAAATCATAATATAAACATTCTAATTAGTTGTTAATTTTATGCTTTGGGGTAGTTTAATTACATAAGGTATTCTGCAGTAACCAAACAAGTAAACGCTAACATACAGTTTACAGTTCACTGATGAAATACACATTAACGCGGGTAAACTGATATATGAATATACTAAAGGATCAGCTGTTAAAATCAGAAAGTGCTATTGGTTTGTGCATTTTCTTACCTGATATAAAGCCCTGAGGTATCAAGAAATAAAACTAACTTTTCAGAGTTTCGGCCACTCTGTTCCTAGGGCTGAAGTCAAGGAAGACCGAGGAATGTGAACTGAAGTGGAAGTGTGCCTGCCTAACACAGTGCTAAGTCCCGCACGCAGGGGTGCTGGGGGAATGGACTAAGTTGGTGTGGTCTTCTGATCTGATTGTGAAAATGAGGACTCTGAATTTTAGAGTTATAGGAGATACTCTGGGGTTTTGGGCCTTTTCTTTTTGCCCACGTGCCTGTGCAGGGCCTTGTTTCACAAACCTGTCTAGTGAAGAGGCAGCAACACAATTGGTATTTCTTGGTTGAAAAACACATGCTTGAGCTATAGTCTCTTTTTTGATCTGAAAACATTTTGTCACTCTAGTCCAGTGGTTTGGCATGGTTTTCATCCCTGAGCTGGTGCTTCTCAGATATTATTTGTGTGCGTGGTATTTACATAGATTTTGTTGATTCCAGATCTAACAGTTTTTCTCATCAATTACTTTCCAATTTACTACTTCAGTTGTATAAACGTATCAAGACAATAACCAGTGCAATCCTGTAGCTCGTGCTTTAGGGTTTAGAGTGATCGCTGAAGAATCAAGGAGGAATTGGCCTTTCCAAGCAGTATCATGCAAAATCTGTAAGTCTGTTTGTGAAGGAGGAGCTTCCCTCTCCTCTGAAACATCAGCTATTAGCCCCTCACAGAGGCTGTGCATCAGCCTGTGTACGGATGAACTGATCCTCTGTGTCAAATCCTTATGTAAATGCAACAGCCTAATCCCCTTGCCCTAATAGGAATTTCACACCTTAATCCTGGCTATGTTCAGGGGCAAAGACATTCCCACTAGGCAGTTTGACGAATGCACCCTATTTTGAGAAAAACCACTGTATATGAGTTTGTGGTAATAAGGGAAACCGTAGGCTCCGATTTGTACGGGAGACTGAAGCATGTCACTAATAAAAGTGAGGGGATTATGTTCCTAAATTGTCAGTGGATTTCAGAGGATTTGCCACACCAAATGAGACCATTAGCCTACTGAGTCCTTCATTTTGCGCCTGGCCCTGGTCAGCTCATTTTGCTTTAGCTGGAAATGCTCCCTGGGTGATACGGTGGAGTCTAAAGGAGTGGGAGGAAAAGGATTCCCTCCTGAGCCCTGCAGCAATCCAGGTTATGCCTTGCAGCTTGGCACCACTCACTGTGCGCTGGGCTTCCACTGCTCGAGTTGGAAGAAGTGTCAATCAGTCCGTGTGGTGTCATTCTGAATAAACCTGGAATTTACACTATTATGTAATCTCAAAGAAGTACTAAAAAGACTGAAGTATAGTACATTGCGGGGGGGGGGGGAGTGCTGGGCAGTGCCTTGAACTCGTCTTTTTCTATACAGATATCTATTAATCTCTCAGCCGTGGATACTTATTTCTTATCCAGATGCAGAGCCTCATCTCTGACCTCACTGAAGTCTTTATAGACTTCCACAGGCTACAACCTCAGTCTGATGGTCCAATGTGTTCCAGGCCTTCCATGACAAAGGGGAAGGCCAGCACTGTTCCTGAATTGCCACCTCTGAAAAGGAGGATGCACCATCATGTTTTACATCCTAGCTAAGAAGTAATTGCATTACACACAGAGGCACCTTTTCTCAGAATCAGAAGGACCATATTTCTATCTCTTGTGCTCCTGGTTGTGGAGATAATTGTGAGTGCAAATCGCGCAACTGGATGTGCTGTTATTAAGCATCATCCTCCAGTCTGTTTGCTAGATGCCTATTCATGCACGCACAGGCAGGGTGGTTCTTAATCAGCTGTGGATTAACCACCAACACAGAAGACAACGTGTGCACAGCTTTATGAGCAACAGTGGTTAGCTGGCCATTTGGAAGAAATCTGTGTACATGCGTCCTGTTATTTCCACTGCCAAAGCTTTTCCAAACCAGCCCTTTGTTTTAGTTTATTTCTCACTGCAGAAGCTTGTTGTTCCATGCCCTGCTCTCTTGTTGCAGCTCCAGTCCCTCTTGGCTGCTCTTTGTTTGCCCCGTTGTTACTAGATGCTTCAGTTTGGACTTGCTTCTCACCGGTGCACGAATGAGCCTCTTCAACAGTCAGGCCTTTATATCTATTCTCTGCACAGTCCATTCTACTAGTGCCACCCTTTGAGCATTTGCATCCAAAATGCCAGTGCACTGAGTCAAATCTGCCACTGCACAAGGGTCTGCACAAACTAAGCCTTGATCATTTTTTTCCCCCAGGCCAGCTGTCTGTGGAAAGTTTCATTCTTTGTAACTCTAAATACTTGTGTTGTTTTTAATCAAATTTGACTGTAGCTCACTTAAGCATTTGTGGCTTTTCCTTAGGAGTGATATCACTGTCCCAGCTAGCTCCTGTGGAGCAAGGGCTGGAAAATTTACTTTATGATGAACTACAACTTAAGAGTCAGAAATGTCTGATGTTGCAAGAAATGCAGTTTTGGAGGGGAAACTGTTACCCATTTAAATGCTTCTGTCATTTAGAATAAATCCATCTGTAACAGCAAAGATCACTGCATCCCCCAGAGCTACTTTTTTTATTTCAAACTGATTTCTGGCATGGAGTTAGTGACCTGTGTGCATTTGGCCCCAAGAAAGGGCTGTCCCCTCATGCAGATGTCCCTGCCCTAACTGCACTCAGTTTGTGACACTGAGGAACCCCATAGATACCTAGAGGAACCTGTGGCAATAGTCAAGTCTCTGTGTGCATCCCCTGCAAATGTAACCCCCCTTTTCTGGGTTATGTTAATGGTTTTGATGATAGTATGGCACTTCTGCAGCCTGACTAAAGCAATTCTGGTATTTCCTGGGTTTGGTGCCCTGTATCAGCATTTTCTTGTCCTAAATGTGCCTAAGCAGACTGAGTTTATCTCCACACTCAATATTTATATCTTTACCACATACATAAGCCAAGAGTTTGAAATAATTTATTATAAAGATTATAGGAAAGGAAAAAGTATCTCACTGCAGTTCAGGCAGAAATGACAAAACCCAGAGGTTTCTTCCAGCCTCACTGGATCATGTCTTGAACAGAGCTGCAGTTCCTATGTCCTTGGCAGCCAGCACATGGAGGGAGAGGGAACAAAGCAAGGTTCACTCTCTCCTGCTTTTCCTACTAATTCCCCACTGAGCACTTGACAAGTGTTGCTCTGTGCTGTCTCAGCACTTACACTATTTTTATATGAAAACAAGTAGAATCTTGATTGCAGAAAAGTATATTGCTGTTGTCTCTTCCCAATGTCATTGTACCAGATTTTAAATGGTATCTGCAAGAAAGAAAACATCCTATAGGGCCTGCAAGCTTAGGGAGAGACTAAGCTCCGTGACGGTCTGTAAACTGAGAACTTGGCCCCAGACTGGGAACATCCCAATGCCACAGTTACAACAGCTACTCTGTTTGCAAGTGTCATGGCTTAATTCAGCTGCCAGCCAGGCCTTCCTAACAAACTCACATAACTAATAACCGGAGACTGCTACAGCCAGGCTAAAGCTTCCTACCTCACATGGAGAGTAATACCAGTTGCAAGTGGTGATCAATATAATGGAGGTTGCAGGTAATGCATGACTCTGTGTGTGTTTGTGGGTGTGCTAGGTTAGGCAGCTGCTCGGTATTGCCTTGCATTGCTTCTCTGGACAGAAATGTGGGAAATTAACACAATAAACATAAATAACCTCCAGGTTTTACTGTTTCCATCAGGCTACGCTGCAGTAGTAAGAGTAAAGGGGTGTGTGTGTGTGTGAGGCAGATTCTCAGCATCTACCCATTGGCCTTGCTCTCAGTATAAAGCAGTTGGAGGCACCATCCTCACGGGGAATTGATGGTGGTCTGTGCACTGACAGCACCTCCCAAGGGTGTTATGCTGGAGGCAGGTGCTGTGTCTCTGGGATCACTGGGGCAGCAGATATTCAAATAACCACTGCTGCACCATTCTGTGGCACCCAGAGCGCATCTCTTCTCATGCCTGCCAGATGGTGCAGAGTGGGTCTTCACCTTGCGCCCACCAGTGTCTCATCTGCTTCAGCTGTCTCCAGCCAACCTGAGGGTGCTGGATTCCCCTGGTCTTTGCACGTCAGGAATGCTGATGTCAGGCCACATTGGCTCTGACTGGTGTCATTAGGGCATCATCCCTCAATATTTTAACCCCTTTCTGAGAAGGCTGTGCTGCTAAAAGGGCTAGACTTAATGTGAGACACGGGAGGCTGCGTCCGCAGCTACCATCAATTACCAGTTAAGTGGATTTGCAACAGCAAGGCATGATACTTCAGGGGTTTATCCCCTTTCCTCCTTTTAGCTGGATAGTTGTGAGGAAGATGTTGAACTCTCAGTGGAAGGCTGTAAAAGATTTACTTGTGGGTAGCACCCATGTAATTCTCCCTGAGCTGGCACAGTGGTGGAGATGCTATTTCTGACAGAACTCAAAATAAACATATTCCCAAAGGACAGTACATGCAGAAATCCATTAACAGGGCTGCTATGGGAGTTGCCTGGCTGTCACATTCTGGATTATGTTTGCAAAAACCTGTTAAGAGAAATAGATCCTTCCTGACATTAGAGTATCCCCACAGCAAGGTTTTGAGATGCTGTAAATGGGAAGGTCCGAGGTGTTATTCGCAGAGTAAGAAATGATATAAGCCTGGAAAGCTCTATTAAAAACTGTGCAGTTTTATTGATTTACACTAGCTGATAATCTGCTCCTAAAGCTGTTTTGAAAATCAAATGTAGTTCTTATTGCTTGCCCTTGTCCTGTTACTTCTGTCCCTTGCTTAAGTGCTGACAGTTTAAAAATGTATTTGGAAGGGGTGTTCAGAGGATTTTGAACATGATACTGTTAATAGGAGCATTGTTCTACCAGTGTCAGAATTACTCTATTTCCTCTTATGGTAAATCTGCCATTTTATCCACTTAGGCACCAGATTACCACCTTGTGAAACAATCTTTACTACTTTTCTCCCTGCCAAATCAAACCCAGCATCTGAGGTAGCTCCAAGCAGGAGGTTTGGTATTTATCCTTTTCATTGCTGCAGAGGGAAAAAAAAAATGCAGAAGAAAAAATCTCTCCTAATTTATCTGACCTGAGCAGATCAGAATAATTTCTAAACAACTGCATCCGTGTAGCAGCACACTTCTCCCAGCAGAAGGAGAGAGCTTAGTGCAGTCAGCCCGCCTGGTACTGACCATTCAGCATCCTGTTGATATGGCAGTCACATCCTCCGCAGCAGCCTGCCAGAGCCAGCAGCAATGATGTAACCGAGCTCCCAGCAAATCCTTTGTTTAAGCCATTGCTTCAGTTCAGTGGAAAAGCTGAGCTGCGTGGGCTGTGGCAAGAGCTGCATTTAACAGGAAAGAAAGAGGCTCCAAGAAATAACTTCTCCTGTTTGCCTTAGAAGGGAAATTCTCCTCAGAGGTGCTTTCTTAATTAAATCTTGGGTTTAGTCTGTTTGTGCTGTTGCACATGCTGGAGATGGACTGTTAGCCATCCAAGCTCCGGCTGTTCAAAGCAATCCCCAGGCCAGGATCCAGCCCCTTTTCTTCTGCTACATCAGTGGGGGGTAAGAGAAGTAGCTTTAAAGATTGGACTTTGGCTTGGTAATTTACAGGGTGTTTACAGAAATGTAGTAAACAGACAGACTGGACCAGTGAGGCAACACTGCAGTGTCCAAATCTCATCAGAGAATCTGGTAAGCAGAACTGGACTTTATCAGTCCAACCATTTGTCTGTTTACACTGCAGGACACAAAATAGACTTCTGATTCCAGGCTTTCTCCATTCCTATGGAGGTAATTTGTGGACTTTAGCCTACTAAGAAGACATCTGCTCCATGTTGCACTTGGCTTGTTCACTGTGCAGAGGCCATTAGCAAGCCTCTAATCAGAGGGAGTGAGGTAGAAATCCACTTAATCTGATGAAAGGAGAGTAGGAAAATGATTGACTAGAGAGGATGAGGGTGCTATCCTGAACTTCCCAATGTGAATATGCATGTGCCAACAGGCTCGGTGTGCTTACCCCAGAGCTTGCTGTCACCTGTACCATCAAGCACTTGGACCCAACCTGATTATTTGTAAACTTGACACACTTGTAATCTAGCAAGAGATTTGATGCTGTTAGCAAAGGTGCTTGTTTATTGCTCAGCTGGCCATCTAGACCCTGATTTTCTGTCTTCCTTTGTAGTCTGCTTGCACTTTATGTTGGTGTAAATGACTGAACAAAGCCTGGGGCTGCAGGCAGCGTGGTCTAAGAAGAGCTCTGGTCTTGTGGGTTCCCCAGAGCTACAGCAAATCAGAAGTGAAGCAAATACAGGGCACTTCTGCCTTGCTGTGGTAGCATTCCTCTGGAGACAGCCGTGCTTCGCACAGGCCATTGCCAGGATGCTTCATATTAGTGTGGTTGGCTGATAGGTGATGAAGAACAGCTTCCACATGGGGCTGTAGAGGGAGATCAGTAAGGAAAGGTACATTTTTGCATACCCCAATGGGCAGAGAAGTCAGTCTCTTAAAAGTAAAACATACATCAGCACAGGAGAGCAAAACAGTGCCTGGGGGATATGTTGCTTCCTTCTGGCAAATTCTAATGCTTATGAAATGTCTTGTTAATGGGTAGCTATGCTTAGAAACACATCCAGAGGGGGCAAAAGGGGTTTTAGAGAATTGTCGTAGGACAAATCCTCAGGTAATCTAAGCTAGAAAAGTATATTTTCTTGTTTTGCACAGGTGGAGCATCTGTAACATTCAAAAGCTCATTTGCTTGGTTATAAGAGGTATCCAGTTTGATTATTATTTCAGCCTTATCAAATAGGTTGCTTGCATTTGCTTGCTACAGTTGATCCCAAGTCTGAAGGGACTTTGGTAAAGTACCCTGCACTTGCTCTGCCAGGGGTTTGCTCACTGGGGAGTAAGGAAAGTAAGCAGCACCTTTTTGCTTGACATCTGTGTCTGTGGAGCTGTGCTTCTCTAAGAATTATCACAGGATGAATCATAACAAAGACACCAAATCTTGGAATTTACCAAAAAAATCTGTAGGAGGCAAATATCCCGTGCCTTATTCACCTAGCTTAGTGTATTAGGCCAGATTCTCTTCCCTCTTGCTCCAGCATTTATATAAAATCGGTGGACTGAAAAGTAAGCTGAAACAGGGTTTGTCTCTTGGACACCAGCAATGTAATTCATTTGTATAAGACAACCAAGATGTGCCTCATGGGGAGATGTTAAAATAACTCCTCTTGCTATCTATCCCTCTCTTTCTCCCCTAGAATAAGAAAGGATATGGATATTTAAACATACAAGTTACCAGTACATGAGGTTTGGATGCTTTTTTTTTTTAAATTTTCCCAGAAGAAAGGGTATGGGGCAGTTGTAAGGGATATACTAACTTAATGCAAATTAGTCTTGTTTATTTGCTTGATGTAATGCAATAAAAAGAAAGCAGTAGAAAAGGAGCGAAGTCATTTTCTTGTAGGCTGCAGGAGGGAAGTTTAGTGCATCTGGAAGGCAGCAGAGCAGAGAGAGTATTTGTATTTGCACTGGTGTGTGGCAAAAGTGTTACGGCAAATCTGCACCAAAATAAGGGCCATGTCAAATTGGGCTCAAATTCAGTAATCACAGGTGCCAAACGGATGAATTTAAGTTCAAAGTTCACAATTGTTGTAATTGCTGTGGTTATTCTGGGTTCCTTTTTCAGATTGTCCCAGCAGGCGGCATAAAAGATTGGAAATTTTAATGTAAGGACACTGACAGAGAAAATCAGACTCTCTGCTGCTGGAATTTAGACTGGGAAGTTCAGGAAACATTGATGGAGTGGTGAAGTACTTGCAATTCAGTCCAATACAGAACACTTAAGTTTTCCAGCCCTCAAAAGCTGGGTGGTAATTTGCATAAATGGATTTACGCCTCAACAAAATAGGATTACTTTGGCTAAGCATACCTTTTAATTTGGGGGGAAAATGAGCACCTTCCAAAACAAGCAATTAGTCAAGCCTAAGAATACTTTAGGCACCTCATGGTCGGTTAAGTTATTCAAGGGTCAGTGAGACCAAAATCCAGGGCAATCAAGTACATTTGGAGAACAGCATCAAAACGATTTTGGTGTTGAAAGCGGGAGGTAAAGCTGCATCCTCAGAAGGCATGTTGCCAGTGCAGCTCAGCTACATTACAAAAGATGCATGTTACTGTCCTCATTTTAGGAAATGCACACACTGATCTTCAAAGTGGCCAAGTGCCCTTCCCTCGCTGATCTGCCTTTGTTTTACACCCTCACTCTGCTTGGCTTGTGGAGGTCGCCCAGCAGGTACAACAGCGAAGAGGTGACTTGAGTGTTCCCCTTTGCCCCTTCCCCCAGTTGAGTGATCCTTTCCCACCGTTTCTCACTTCCCCCACTGATGTAGCCTTGTTCCCCACAGTACTTGGAAGGTTTATTTCTATTTTTCCTTGTCAATTAAGCTAAACTCCCAACTGCATTGTGCTTAACTGCTACACTATGTGCACTCTGTGCCTATTCAAAATTGCCCTTCCTGGACAAAGCATGTAGGCAAACTTCATTCATCAAAGTAAGGACTTCGGAGAGAGCTCAATTAATCTTCACTTATCCCTGGAGAACTGTGAGGTGGAAACGGGTCTGTAGGTGTGAACAGCTGAAATAACTTGCTTTTTTTCACAGCCCCAAAATGAACAAAGAATTCCTTGTGGGAGAGGTGTGCATGGAGAGTAATACAACATGAAAGAAGAGGGCACCAAACAGGCTGGTGACCTAAGGCTTGGGGTCATTAGTAGCCCCAGGAGTGGCTAGGTAGGAGATCCTCTTTCCTACATCATTAGTCTGTCACAGGGAATATAAGGATTTGAAAAAGCAGGAGAAAGGAGAAGGGAATTAGCTAAAATGGAGTCAGCAATGCTTTTTCAGCATCCTTTGCAAACATTGAAGCTCACTGTTTATTATAGAAGAGTACTGGAAGATGCTTTTGAGTTTTTTTGCTGATGAGAGAAATGGCCTTACCTGTTTCCTGGAGCACCTGGATACATAGGGAATATCCTGACCCTCCTGGTCAAGTCTGCACTCCACGTGCCCCAGGTTGGTACTCACCGAGGCACTGCCTGCTCACCCGCATGGGGTGGTTTGAGGATACTGCTGCCACTGTCTTCATCCCTGCACGCTCACGAGAGATCTCTGGAACCTTGTGTCTGCTGTGTAGGTTAGGATGTATCAGGGGATGGTGGGAAACAAGCTAAGTTATGATGCCTTCAGTGAGAGAGTGCAATGCTTTATTTTAGCTAAATTCAGTCAGTTTAGTATCCACGCTTTGCTGGCCAGAGAGCAAACTGGCTGAAGCATGTCCAGACAAGATCCTGGTCTGTAGTAGGATCATGGAAGAGGTCTCAACCTGTTATCCATGTGTGCTTGTCACAGCAGCAAGGGCTTTGTTCCTTGCTTTGCCCAGGAGGTTCAGCGTCTCTGATACACAGTCCCAAGGGACTTCTGTGGCCATCTGCTTCTGGTGAACTGGGTCTCAGAATGCTAATCCATCCCTTTAACCTGTGAATTTGGTCTTTGTTGTCTTGTGTTCTGCTTAGGGAACATTAAGAGGGAAAAAAGGTGCAAGGCTGTCGCTTGTTAGTACAACTTTTTTTCTTTTTCTTCATTTTTTTTCTGGGTTTTGTTCCCTGCCGCTACATTTGGAGTGCAAATTGGGGGTATTGACTTGGATTTACAAAATTGCAGATAGTTTGGGGCATAAGTTCCTTTTACCTCAAGTGTTGAGGCACCAGCTAGATAAGCCAGGTGCCCTGAATGCTTCCTAGATCTAATGTGTCAGTGGTAATTTTAAACTGAGGGCCCTCACGTTTGGGAATTGCCTCCCCTAGCAGCCCAGTCAGGCCTGAATCACTCAACACCGAAGAGATGTCAGTAGTGCTGTTCTCTCTTGTGTTTCCCTGGGCATGGTTGGGTGACCACAAAGATGGTCACCTTTTCCCTTACATAGAAGCACTATGTCGTGCATACGTGTGTGGATTTTTAATTAGTTTGAGTAAATCTTCCCTGAAGTGCATTGGGAAGAAGATGCATTTTGTACTGCTAAAAATAAATACATACGAAATTTGTATATTAGTTTTCTCTGAGGGAAACAGGCTACAATTCGTGTGTTAAATTTGAGTCGAAAAACATAGATGGAATCTGATTAAAAAAACATAACTCTGCAAGTATACTGGTTTTAATGATGTTGATATATTCATGGAGCTTTTTTCAAATGCTTTAAACCCTAACATGAGTCATTAAAGCCGCTAGTGGCTTACGTAGACAGTGAAGCACTTCCTTATAGGAACTAATTTGATAGCGTAGCAACTTAAACAGCTGCTTTAACCTCTCATCCTTGAAGATCTGCTGGTGAAACCATTTCATCATTTCCTCTGTAATACCGTGAAATATTCTGTCATATGTTCTTTCAAGGTGGGAAATTATCTTTGTGTACATGAACATACATACACATGTACAGCTCTGCAGACATGTACTGTATTTTCAGATAGCTTTTTATAGGATTAGCTTGGACTGTGGAATGAGACAGCTGCATCATCAGTCTGTGCTATATCTTCTTCTTGCAGAGCTCTCAAGAGCCAGGAGACTTCTTTGGCAGGTCAAATAACATGTTGGGAATAATGTACTTCACAAATGTTCATGGTTTCCATTGCCTAATTTTTCAGGGTATGGTGTGCATCTGGCAATGGCCAGCCCATGAGCCAGTCTCTTATGTCAGAAATAGCAGCTCAGGAAAAGGTTGATGGTGAGCTTTTGTTTATCTTTTGGGCCAATATGCATTTTTCTTAATATTTTACCAAATAATAATCTGCATTTCTATGAATAAAACTTATTCCAACCAGGAGGACCATGAGTGAAAGTAATAAAAGTTACAAGACCTGGTTTATAGGGGTAGAATGGCCATAGATGTTGAATCTAGAAAAGCTGAATGGTGTAAGTCTGTAGGAATGGCTTGAGTGGAGCTGGGAAGATGTGGTATGGAGTCATTCTTGTTATAATGAAGAACACGTGGGTTGAGAAACCCAGGAAGAGAGCACTGGAAGTGGTGCATAGCAAGAAGAGGAGTCTGGAAAGATCAGTCGCTCCTCGGAACAGGAGGGAATCACTCAAGTCACAAACATGCACACACAGGGCTATATGCAATCCTGGGTTATTAGGTAACATTGCAAAAGCAAAATGCTAGAGGAATTGGTACAAAAGGTGCAATAAAATATACATTAACATGATGAAATATATATTGGAATGACAACTAAGTGGAATAAGCATGACTCTCAACTGAAACAAATCTGGCAGGCTCTAACTTTGGTTTATGGAAAAGCCACATTGCGTGTTAGCCCAGATCAGGTGTTGGAGAGCTTCCACGGTGTCTTATTGCACAAAACACTCCTCTGTTGAGACTGTGCTTTACAGGGGCATTTTGATTTCCCCTTCAAAAGGAGGGCAGGCAGGGAACTCCTGGAAAGGGATAAAGTGCTGATGCAGGCTTAAAGCCACAGGGCTGTCCAGCCTGGAAGTGAAGGAAGTTGCATGTGTGCACAGTCTTTTCTGTGACAGTCACTTACAGAAAGAAGGGAGGGGAGATGAAATATTGTCTGTAACTCCTTTCCATTCCAACACATTGAGGGGACACCTTAGAAAGAATGAGGTAGACTCCAAAAGGAGAAGCCCTGGGCTCAGCTCTTCCCTGACTAATGTCATCTTCAATTTTATCAAAGGCATTAGAGTTGCACAGGGCATAAGAGAGGCAGTAACATCGGGTCCTGTAAGGGGCTGCAATTCTGGGAGTGCAGTGCAACTCCAGTGTTAAGGTCTCTTATTACCAGCTCTTCAGCGTGATCTTAAGGCTTGCAAAAGTCTCTAGCACAGTGGCCATAGTGATTCAGAGGACACAGCTCTGAATACATCTCCAGCAAACAAGATCTCTTTGGGGATGAAACTCCAAGGCTCCTGTGGTCATGTTTCTTAGTAGCTGTTTATGGTTCTGGCCATAATCTATTGTAACTACTATTAATCATATTACTATCATATTCCTGCAAAGCATCAGGGAAGGTTTTCCAGACAGATTTATCCCTAATGAATTTGTAATCTGGCTTTGATCACTCATTCCTTTTGAATGCTGGTAGGTGGAGTTTACATGCCAAGATTTTCTGAATAATGAAGATACTGCCTCTAAGGATCCTTTGGAATTAATTTTTCAAATTTGGTTCTAATATGTAAGCTGGGCTCCTGTAAAAGCTTAGTTTTGTCATGATTTAACATCAAGAAGAGGGACTTTGGCAAACTGTACAGATATGCAAGCCTTCACATGCTCCTGATGGAATAAAAAGCAACATTATCTCTGCTTTTGGAGAAAGTTGGAGCAGACAGGTGGAATTACTTGCAATCGTGAAGGCAGATGGAGTGTTATCAGAGGAGTGTGAGCAAATGGCTCTTGAAAGTGACTGACAAAGCTTCAATCTCTAATCCTTCCACACTGTGGTTTACAGCACTGAAACCTTTTGCAACATCAGCAGCATCTGACATCAAATATCCAGCAAATAATTACAGTCAGCTTTGACACAGCGAAGTCTAAATCTCATTTCTGGTGAGGCATAGATGTCAGAATTCTGTCTGCACAATAGCCAAAGGCTCTGTAAATTGTAATTAAAAGCATTTAATTTAAGTTAATCTTCATTAGGAACATAATTATGTCTGCCCACAAATTGCTTCAATGTAATTGTCACAGTTGTAAATAACTAGTTGTATCAACCAGCCTTTCTTCGGGATAAACTGGCTAAGAGATTATCAGCTGTTTTAGAGCAAAAGCCGAGGGTGTCTGTTAGTGTCTCTGTAACGCATGTATTCATGGAATTAGACTGAACTCGCCATCCTTGCCCCTGAAGGTGCTGCAAAGTGGTACCAGCTCACGCACCCCCCATGGCTCCAAAGAAGCCGTTGTGCAGAGACAATGGAAGCTCAATAATTTATTAGAACTTGGTTGTAGAGAAGCAGAGCAAAAGGTGTCCCCCCCCAAAACCAAAAATGGACCAAACTTGATTTTCCAGTGGGGGTTTTAGTCTACAGTGTCACTGGCTTAAGCCTTGTCCCTGTCTTGTAGGCATCAGCATATGTGGAAAAAGTCTACCTTCCATAAAGTTGTCCTTTTCTGATCAGATTAGCAATGAAATTAGCATATGGACTTAGCTGTCCTGATGCCCAAGGAGAACTACACATTGCAGAAGATATCAGCAGTGTTGTTCAGGTGGAGACAGGCCAAAGTCTTCCACTGGCCAATGGCATCTACCAACAGATTACTGTAATTCTTTCCTTCAGGTCTCTTGATTGCTATGGGGATTTAGGGCCTGATCCAACGCGTGTTGAAGTCAATCAGGAATTCTCCCACTGAGCTCAGTGTGATCAGAATCACATCTGCTGTAGAGGAGTGAAGAATTTAATACATGTTGGATTCTGCTGAGAGCAACCTGACCTGAATCCAGAGAGGTTGAGAGTAGCTACTCAAAGTCTTAGCTTAGAAATGGAATGATTTAGTCTTCTTTACTGCCTCAGGAACAATGCCATGAATGCACGTAAGAATTTAAATAGCACTTGTGAGAGGAGTAAAAATAGTCTTGTAAGTGGACGTGAATGCTTGAAATGGATGTCCTAACAACATAGTTTAAAAGTAGACAGAGCTTTTAACTGTTGTCAGTGCTCTTCCCAAATAATCTGCACTGTTACTGCTAATTGGCATAAATCTTGCTCATAATACCCATAGCAGAGATTTGCACTGAATCCATTGCTAATCCTATAAACTGGTGAGTTTGATAAAGTAGGTTGCTCTGGGCATTGCTAATTTTATTTTCATGCTTCCACTTGCTATCATTCATTAACCCCCAGATGGCAAACTGGTCTGCATGCACAAACAAGAGAGCAATAGTCATCTTATTAGTGGCTATAACCGTGAGTGGGACATGACAATGCAACGAATCCATAGACAATTTAAATAGGATGCCTTTTCTGGTGTGTTGGTATGATGCTACCTGCTTAAAAAAAGGCCAGGTTCTCATCAGCACTTGCTAAATTAAATCTAGTCAAGGTAATTCTGTATTGAATTATTTTTCACATGGCTTACTACTATTCCCCAGGCACCACAGCATCTAATACTACTGCTCTTTGTATCTCATTGCCTTATTAATTTAAATTTACCTACATCACACTGTTTAAATTCTGCACCTATGGTTATTAGAGCAGTTATCAAGCACTGATAGCATATCTAGGGCTCAAATATGCCCATGTGTCTCATTAGGTGTAGTACTAACCAGCCCAAAGACCAAATTCTGGCATTACAGTGGATGAGACATCCCTCGTCAGTACTAGAGGAGATGCGAAGGACTGAATAAGCACCCCTCCAGTCTCTTCAGACGTGTCCGTTTAAGGCAGAATCAGAGCGAACCACTGGAGCACAGTGGAAAGGCTTACAATATCCATATTTTGTTTTTAACTCAATACAGGTGACCATAGCACCTTAAAGACCATTACAGGAGCAAAGACTCAGGCCATAAAATAAGACTTCCCAGATTTCCCAGAGAAGAAAAATCTGCTCAGGAAAAGACTGGAAATTCATCTGCCAACCACAGGTCCTGCCCTTGGCCAGAGTCCCCCCATTTGTACAAAACAGGCTGTGTGTGCCGAAGCAGTGATTTCCACGGCCAGAACTTAACCGAATAAAAACCGTGACTTAATGCACCGTACTAGAGGGACAGTGGCTGGATCTAGAGAACCAGATCAGATATCTAGGGGAAATGGATAGCATACTTCTCAGTAAAACTTTCTACATGCAAGTCAGCTTGGATAAGAGAATGTAATACTTGCCTAGGTATGAGTAAAAAGCAGTTGTGGTAAAAAACACACCATTCATTATCTAAGGCTAATTTTCTTCTAGGCAGCCAGAGCGAAGTTTTTATTTTAGTCAAGAAAGCTGCCTTGGAACAAAACCAATACATTGGTGTGGATTATGTATTCTCTTGAGGAAAGAAAGAAAATATTTAGCCTGGACTACAAAGGAAAAACAGTGTCAAGTTTTCAAAATTACTTTGGCATGTCTGAGTTCAAGACAGCAAAGCAAAAGCAAAACGCTTGTTAAATCGTTGTAGTGCGCAAGTATCGTGGTCGTTGGGATGTTCCAAGAATTGACTGCACCAGCATGCTAATTGTCAGGATATGATTTTAAATTTTTTTCTAAAGGATGTTCATGTCTTGCCTTATTTGGTCACAGATGCTTCACTGCTTCTTGGTGCAAAGGAAAAAATAAGGGAGAGGGAAAGGGCCATTGTTTTAGTACAATGACATTTTAGTGAACTCTAGCACTACGTTCCCTCTGGAAATATATATTCTGGACTGAACAGTATTTCTTCAGAGATAGCAATGAAAATATAGCACTGTTCTTGTTACAATTACCTCTCTCCACTTAGTCCTGCTATCCCGTGCTTCGGAGATGCTGTGTTTGTGGTTGTTATTGAACCCGACTGGAATTGCAGATGTTCAGCATTTCTTCAAGCAGCTCAGCCCGCACTGTCTGCGCTAGATGTCTGTTAGAGTGCTGGAGCAAATTGAAAGCATACCACTGTGGGTGTAGAGAAGATCTCCACAGGAGAGGCTGATATTGCTGGATTACCTGTCAAAAGTGATCTGAGATGAAAGGGGAAGGGAGCAAAGGGAAGCTATAAAACATTTGAGGGGAAAAAATAAAAATACAAAGTTTTAGAAGTGCTGTCAGCATAATCAGGGAGTAAAGTCAGATTGAGGCTTTTTATGATTCTTTTGACTTCAGTAGATTTGTACCAAGAGGTTTGTATGCCAGTGCAGATTTGGCTCTCCTGTTTACATTTCTTTTTGTAACTGGATGTTTGGTCTTCATGCAGTGTCTCCGTATGATTTCATGCATGAGCAACAATTCTACCATGAACACAGAGCAAGCCTTGTTTTTTTCGTGGCATCCACAACAAAATTAAAAAAACCCAACACACCACGACAACAAAACACACCTGCATCTTTTAACTGATATTAAGGTATCAGCTTTGCTGAACCCAACAAAGGGTTATTTAGCATCCTTTTGTTTTAACTGTAGTTGCAAAGTTCCTGATCTCACCAGTCACAATGAGGACTCAGCTGGTGCTTTGACACAGGTTTGTTGAGTGCATTAGTGAGATCAGAAGCCGACTCAAATCTACGATATCTGCCCCTGGAAAGGTGCAGGCCACTGCAAGGTGTTCTCTGTGCTCATTATTGTCTCACACCAGCGTGCAGCTGAGAATGAATAGGTCAGTCCAGTTCCTGTTAGTGTCAGCGGCAGCGGAGAGAAGCCCTGCATGGGCAGATGCCAGGCTCCTGTTCTTCACACCAGCAGAAAGGATCCACTTACCATGGAAATGACCAAGTCAATCTAGCGGGGTGAGGGCTGGGGAAGAGATGGAGAGTGAAGGATAGCTGAAGAGCCGATGAACTCATGCAACAATGGAGAAAGGAGGAAAACATCCAGATGTGTTATTTCTGTGGTTCAAATATGAAAAGCAGTACCCAATTATCCCGGAGACAGTGCACAACGGGAATGTAAATGTGTACAGCCATCTGCAGCTGGCTGCTCTGTGAGCTCATGTAGTCACCTCTGCTCATGTACAACTGGAATTTGCTATTTCTTAGAGATTGAGAAAGAAACAGGTAAGTTCTGCTTGTAAGTCTCTGACCATCTCCTGTTTCTTTTATCATGTGTATCCTGAGGGAATGTCATAGCAATTAGATTCTAATTGCTTCACTAGTCTACAGCTCATTTTATGAGAAATGCCAGCCATATATAATAGTTCTTGCATGTTTCACAGAAGCAGAAATTAATTGCGTCATAATTCTTAAAACTCTTCTTCTTTCTGTTCCCCATTCTTCTACCACATAACACTTTATATTTCAAAAAAGAAAGGTAAAATATTAAAAAGGATTTTTTTTTTTTTTTTAAATCAGGTAACCTTCTGCCACTGCTCAATGGCAAAGATTCATCCTGATGTGCTATACATTTATTATAACGATGTAATTTGAATGATCCTCCCAAAATTAGTGTGGACCCTTTAATTCCTCTCCCAGGTGCTATTTAGTTGGGGCAAGAAGGTTTTAACCTTCTGCCTTTCGGAATCCCCCTAGTAAATCAACTGCATCTTGGGATAATCTCCAAATGAAATTTGCTTGTTACACAGCAGCAAGGAGACGTGATAGGATTATAAAAGAGGACTACTTTTCACTGCAGAAATGCTTGAACTCACTCCAGACAATTATGCAGCCTGCCGTTTTGCACATCATCCATTTCAGTATTCCTGCATCAATTATTCCATTAACATTACTGCATGCTAAGCTAGAACTTGTCATTGGCTCTGTAGATACGGAAGGGATGGGATGTATTTCAAATTTTTAAAAAAGGGGAGGGGGAAAAAGGAAATAAAAAAGGGGAAAAAATATAATAAAAAGGGCATTTTCATGCGAGAAGCTTTGGGACATTCATTTCAGGAGCCTCACTGAATGTTCTCTGCAAAGTATTTTTTTTCTCACAGCCTGCTTAACATTTTCTACCCTAATATGGTTTAGGTCAGGACATAATGCTGAATTTTCCATTACTCTGTTAGTTGTCAGCTGAATCGAAAAGACCTGTTCATTAGAAAAAAATTAATAGCTTTATTCAAAGATTAGCAGAAATTAGGGTGAAAACAAAATCGTTCTGATAGGGAGGGCATATGCATTTGCTGTAGATTCAGGAAATCTCCCAAAACACAAAGAACCTGTTCAGAATTATAATTAAAGAAGAAATCTTACCTCCCTGAAAGAACAGCTTGATGGCAATTGTTACTTTCCTTTAGATGTAATGTAGCATCTGTTACAATTTAATTTTTAAAAGACACCATTTTTAATTCCCATTAATCTCCAGAATTAACAGTGTAATAAAGATCCTTGCAAACATTGAAATTGAACTAGTCAAAATGCCTTTAGGAGCCTTTACAGAATATTTTAGGAACTGAGCAACAGCTTTGATGCTATGAGTGGAGTGAAATGCAAAGCCCAGTGTTAATTAGATACAGAACCAGCTGCATCATCTCATCTTCTCCAGGAACTAGGCTGACTTGGATCCATCGGCAGCAGGTGAAGTTACACTGTTGGAGGACAGGGGGGTTTGTTCATCGTCAGGTTTGGAGATGCTTTTCAGGAGGATGACTCAAAGGTTGAGTACTTCATACTTGTGTCTTCTTTCCATTAACGGTAGCATGAAGTGAAAATGTTAGCTTTTTGATACCTGTTTTGATGAGAAAGTGTTTCGGATTTTGCAGATGTTGAACAAAACAGAGGGACCTGTGCAGAATAAGAGCTCAGTGGTGCATCCAAGAATGAATTAATAGAAGTGTCTTTAGATATGATGAAAATAGTAGAGGTGTTTGAAAGGCTGTGTAGCTGGAGACCTAAACCCTGAATAAAACCAGCGCAGGCTGGTACAAATATGTGCGTTAGCTGAATTGACAGAATCGTCTTGCCTGGTCAGAAAAGCTTTTCAATTACAACTGAGTTAGAGTGCATCTTCCCCAGGAAAAAATGTGATAATACATTGCCATAATCCTAATTAACATATGCTGTCTACCAGAAACGCCAAGGAAGACAAGGTTATCTGTAGTGAAGTGTGTTAGTGTGCTGTGGTGCTAGAGGAGACACAGCCAGTTCAGAACGTGCTGCCTTCAAAGTCAATGCCTGACTTAAACTGAAGTGTCCTCGAGCTCTCCTGATGCACTAATAATAATGGCAAGTCTGACGCTGATTTTTCCCTAGCACTTATTTTGGAAGGAAGTTACTGATGTCAGCAGGGCTCACGACAGTGTCAAATAACTACATTTCACTGCCTCAGTGAGTAGCACACATCCACTTGTTACATGGAAACCAAATCTGTTTGTATTTAACATAATTTCCTTTGTCCCTCTGGTAATTATAGAAGACAGAATTTCCTCTCATGTCTCTTTACACCACATCACGAAGAGGCTCCAGGAACAAATCCCGCTATTTCGTACAACTGTGTGATCCTCTTCGTTTTGCCAGAACTTTCTGTGCCTGAAAGCATTGTGCAGGCATGCTGCCCTCTGCTTCCCTGGCTACGTGTAGCTCGACAGAATGGGTGGGTTGCAAGACAGGGGACTTATCCCTGAAAAGTGGAAATGCGTGAATAACTCAGTTTTGTCTCCCAGGAGGGTTCATCTCACTGAGATCTCACATCTCAAGTCCATAACAGTACCCAGGGGGGTGAAAGTACACATGGAGCTCTTTGGTAGCTGGCCAGTGTACTGTCCTTTGAAATGTTCAGGCTGAGAATTAAGCTCTTGATGCATCTGACCATGAAATAGTTAACTGGAGAAAGTATTTTTACATAATGCTGACCGATAAGAGAAAAGAAGGTGCAGGAGCCAGGAAAACTTCTAAGATACGGAAGAGGGAAAGCCTCTCCGAGGGCACCCTTCTAGTGGGTAAGGAAGGCAGAGATGTTGTCTGAGTCTGTTAAGCAGAGGACACACTCTGTATGTGGGGATGGGAGCAGTTCTCACAGCTCGTTTCACTTCCTCCCTTCCCCACCATCTTCCCCAGCTGAAAGTCAGCAGGCAGAGGGGTGGCCGTGGGGACGCTGGCTCTGATCTTCTCAGGCACCAGGTGGGTGCTGCGGCGTGGGGTACAGAGATAAGGGCTCCTTGGGGGGAGCTGGGACCAGGTGTGAGACACAGTCATGGTGTGGCTATTGGTCTCCTCCAGCCCCTTAGAGATTCCACACAAGCAGTAAATGCTTGGTGTAGCTTTTCACCCTTCAGGGCCTCTTGGCCAGCTAATGGTTATGTTCTTTCTGCGCTCCCTGAAGATGGTGCTTGCAGGCACACACCGAATTATTCCATCCTCGTACAGGGCATTTTGGTTTTTTATGAGTTAACCAGGGTGAGGAGCTATTTACCAAGCCTCTCCATCAGCATTGTTGCAGTTAAAGGAAAACTCGCGCAAAGCTGAACAAGAACCTCTCTTTTATGAAGATATGCACAACAGGATCAGCAACAGCTATAGGTTTTAGGAGCTTGTTGCTGGACATCCCATTAACTGGAAATGCCAGCCCATTGGTTCTTCATCCTGACCTTGAGTAGGTTGATAGGCTCCCTGTGCTCCTACTTTCAAGTCTTCGGTTTCAAGTAGTGTTGCTTGACCTTGGCCATACGGTCATACTACTTCCAAAATCTCTGATGCTTTTTTTTTTTTTGGTCCAGAACCATTGTTTCCTCTCAAGAGTGATGAAGGGGGGTCAGGAAGAATGGTTTGACAGTTCTCCAAATTCTTAAGTGCTAACCTATTTGGGGGCAGTTTATGCTGGGAATCTTTCCTAGTGTTTCCTGACTATTTTTTATAGTATTAATCTTTCCCCTAGAATTTCTGGTGTTAGAGTTTTCTGACTGGAGAAGGGGTAATCTTTTATATATTGGTGTTGATGGCTGTGCTCTTTATGCCCCCAAACTGCACAGCACATTTATCCTCAGCCTAATACCCTCATGAATGCAAGAGCAAGCCTTTCTGCTAGTTTAAAAGCATCAGCAGCCTGAATATCTGTTTCATAGTCCCCTCCATATGTATAGGGAATGGGGATAACAAACTAACCTTTCTTCCAGGGGCTAATTGGATTTCACACAGTTTGGAAGCACCACTAATTCACCAGATATGTTAAATTCAGCTTTAGCCTTCCTACTGGGTAACTTGGCTATTGACCTTCCTCTCCCTTGCTTTTTGTTCTATTTCAAACTTACCCATTTGCAACACTTCAATAAACAGGCACCTTGTGCTGCAGCCCTTTCGACAGCAGTGTTTCTTCATGCATGAAGTCTTACAAGCTGCTGTGCACATACATGCATGAATACTTCTTATTCCACTTAAATAAGCATCACAAATGCTTATCATAGAAATAATGCATAATAGTCGGAAGCTGGTGTCCCTGCTCTGGTTTAGTCACATTGTAACAAAATAGTCCAACTGGACATAAAGCACTCATGGTCAACCTACTGAAGTTATTCAGACTAATTAAGAGGATCTGCATTTTTCATCAAAAAAAAAAGGTGTAAAAATTCCCTCTTGCATCAAAGAAAACACTTAATAATGCTGGCTTGCCCAGAGTTTTCTCTTCTGAAGGTGAGAAAGGAAGAAAAAATCTCCACAGAAGAGTGGAATTTGATTGTTTCAATCAAACTATGTAGGCTTAAGCATAAGCCATGGCTCTCCATGAATACAAGGAAAAGTTGAGATCCCTGAATAAAATCTTAAATAATGGAAATCTCACTGCATGTTTCTATGAAAGGTCAAATTATGGGCCCTGAAACCTAGATGGTAGGGATGATTCTTCCTACCCTTCATGATGGCTCACTACAAAGTAGTGAGAGGGCAGCATGGCCATGGTCTTGCCAGGTTTCCACATGGACACATGGTGGCATAGGAGAGCGGAGATGGAAGAGCAGATGACAGGGTCCCCTCCCCTTGCTGCATAGCTCAGAGAAGGGGTCCCCAAAGTGTAATTGCACATACCTCTGTGGCGTGGTCTGGGCTTGCAGGACTGCTCCTAGCCCATTTTTGAATGTCAGCATCTGTGCTTTTTCTGCTCATCTTTCTATTGCTTATCCATTTTAAGCAGTATTTTTTTCATAAAAGTGGATAAGTAATTCTCTTTCTGTGAATGCAAATGTGGAATCTATTGAGTGGGTGTGTGCATACTTTAAAGGAATAATTGAATCCAAACATCTCTTCTTTTAAATGCAGGAAACCAGAATCTAATAAAATGTAAATCAATTCAGTGTCTGCTTTGGGCTTGCAGTCTTCAGACTGTTAAAAAAATGTATTAAGTGCTGTGCATTCCAATATCAACATCTTTATTTTCCATCATATCCCCTTAACCTCTTAAGTCTTCTGAAATCTTCTTTCTGGCCATGAGGCGAAGAGCTTGTCAGAGAAGAGAAAGCAGTCCATTCAGTACACTCTGCATGGTCATTAATTCCCAGTATTCACTCTGGCACATAACCTTCCTGAGTTTTCCTGTGGACAAGTCTGTATGTGTTTGGTTTCTGTACTGTGCTTTATTGATTGCAAACACTCAGCTGATGAATTGTAAAGCACAGTCGCCTTTGTGATTTAGGACTTTGGCTTCTCAGGCCTAAAATAAACATACCACTGCCTGTTTGACTTGGGATACAGGTGTTGGAGTATAAATAAGTCCATCAGATTTCTGGTTTGAGTTAAAACAGAGTTTAAACAGATTTTAGTTACATTCTAGCTCAGTTAACTCTCAGTGTCTGTCAAGCTGCTAATTTGACTTTCTTAGCTCCATCTAGCATCTAGTGCTGGAAGAGAAAGGACATGATCAGGCACCTAAAATACGTTAATTGTCTTCAGCTAACAGATGGTCAGATGTGTTCAATTTTTTAGCATTTCTCAAAGCAACTCAGAAAATAAGAGTATGTCTTAATTTAGTTCTACCCTTGATAGCCTTTATTTGTGTATGCCATGCACATTCTCTTCAATGACCTTTTTGGCCTTAAAGGATGCTGTTTCTGAGGATTATTTTTCCTATCTTCTGAACTCTGAAGCCTATGAGCTGAAGAAGTGTGATGATTTGAAGAAAGCAAATGGACATCTCTTTTCTTTAGGCATGACTCTTAGATCTGTGCGACAGAAGTTTAGAGAACAGTTTAACACTACCTATGTAATGGTGTCACTTACTGTTCTGCAGTCTAAATTCTTAAAGAGAGGGGATATTACAGAGAGAACAGTTAACAAAGTCATTATAACTAAGGGAGAGAGGAGCAGAGGAAGAAGCTTTGCACTAGCCCTCAGTTATCCTAACACTTGCGCAGAGTCAAGCAGTTGGTGGAAGACGATAGTCCCCAGGATGGAAGATGTTCAGCCCCCAGGTCAAACCTGTGGTGGTGTTACTCCAAATGTCCTTTGCCAGGCCTCTGCTGGCCATGTAGGCAGGAGTCTATCCTCATTCCCTGACATAAGGAAGAGATGGAAAGTCTGGAAGCAGGACTACGTACATAAATCACTGTTCTGAATAATCACTGGCTACAGTGCCAGATTGTTTATCATTCAGCCTCGCCTGGCTCCATCAGCTGAAAATAGGAACCTCTGATGAAGACATTTCTCAGAAAGGTGGAAAAGACAGTTCAGTTAACCCTCCTGGTGATGTATTCCTCTTCAGAGATGTGCTCTGTCACCTTCTTGGCAAGCAGCGATGGCCAATCCAGGCTACCAGAGGCCTCCTGCTAAAGCAGCAGCCCCAGGAGCTGAGCAGTGACAGCAAACGAAATGTGGCTGGAGCCCATGTTACTGCTGTGATGGTGTTCGTACTCGTAGAGTGTCAGTGAGGGCAACCCCTTAGCCATGCAGACACAGCGAACTCTCATTCTGCAGACTCTGAAAGGGAACAAAAGGAGTCGGTTAATCATAATACCTTTTTATAGCACAGGAGGTTCTGTGCTGGTAGGTGATTCAGACTAAGGCCTAAGTCTTCAGGCTTTTGATGTCTAATTATTTTAAATAATTTCATTTATTAATAAATTATTAATTTTAAATACCACTGCTGCCTCCTGCAGGGTGGTAGAAATAGCCAATTGCTCCCAGCTGTGCAGGTATGTACCCTGCATATTTACTGCTCCTTTTCCAGGTGAACTCAGAATATCTGTAGCATCACGGGTATTTCAGCAAACTGAGCTTACATCCAGGGGAATGCTTGAGGCAAGCTCCATTTTGTCAAAATCCTAAAAAGTGCTTAGTTCTACAACTACTGTATTAAAATGAACAGAAGGCTCAGCATCTCTCAGAAGGCCGTATCTTTCCTTTCTGCAATTAAAATTGCTGCAGCAGACACTAATGGACTGTCACCACAGAAATCCCCTCTCAGAAATCCTAGCTATATTGTCCTCTCAGGGAAGGTTTTTCTAATATAAGCAAAGAAGGATTTCATTTAATGAGAAAAGAAATAACGTTTAATGAAAACCTAAGGAATTGCAGGTTTGTACTCCCTAAAATCTGTTAATCCCTACCAACTTCCATTTCTTCTATAGTATACATTATAAAGTTTTTAAAAAAATCAAACCTTGACAAAGAGGAAATCAAATTACCATCAAATCTATTAGAAATAATTACTCTGTTACTCTGTAAGAAATAAATTTGTGCCTCATCGACTGGAGTGTGAAGATTTAACTTCCTTCATTTCCTTGGAATTGCTTAAGATACAGGAATTGGAGAGACATTTCATGCAGTATGATCCTTTTTGAGTCAATACTGTCTTTTTAATCCTGAATTCAAATTAAATATTATCCTTCTTTAAACAAAGGCATGCACATATATCTGGGAAATCAATGACATTTATCCTGTCTATTGTAATTATATACACAAGTTTACTTCTTGTTGTAAATAAAAAAAATCGTAGACCTAGAAATTGAAAAAGACGCAATATTACTAATTGGGTGGTTTCTAGTGTCATTGCTATGGGTGCAGGGTAACAGTCACCAACAAATCTCCATTTGCAGGTAGCAGCAGAGGTCCTTGCACTAGCAGGCTACTGTCGGGTTTTGTCTTGTGCTTTAATAAATTCATAGCTAAGAGCAAAAGGTAGCATTTAAAACCAACGATTTTCAGGTTATTGGCTGGGGTAAATTTTTGTTGATGTGAACTTTCTTTCAGGGTTTTCATGGTGTTTCAGACTAATTATTGGATATAATCAGAATAGGAGATTAGAGTAAGCTAAAGCAGAACATACGCTTTCAAAATAGTCCAGACTGCTTGAGGGGAGACTTGTACTATTATTATTTTTTTTTTAACTGAAAAATTATGATAAAAACCACTTTTGAAGAATGGAGATAAGAAGACTTAAGGTTATTCTAGAGTCATTAAAAATCTCTAAAACAACTAATGCAGGGTAGAGGTTTGGCCTTGCTTGTTCAGAATCACCCTGAAATGCTCCATGCTGGCTAATAAGGTCTCGAACCAGCCATCCCTGCAGGGCCCATGCTTCCACTTCCTGGCTTGTGTCCTCTTTAGGTTCACGTCCTTCAGGGATGAGCCTATCTAGGGCTTTCTGCTGGTGTTTTTCTATGCACCAACTAGGCAAGCTGGCTCTGGTGCTGTGAGATCCAATATGTAAGTCGTGTGTTTTCCCCAAGAAAGTTCACTCCAGTGACTTTATGTATGCACTACATATGGGGCGTGTTTCAGGGACATACAATAATGATCAGGGATTTAAGTTTAATAAACAAAAGGTAAATAGAAAATACCAAACATGTGGTGAACCTAAGCGACATAGCAAAAACTGCATAATATGTGACACCCGTTATTTTCTGATTGTTGCAATGTTCTGCACTATTTACTGAGAGCAGCATTGGTTTTTGGCTGTATTTTCCGTGTTGTGGTGAATTCTTAATAGTGAAAGTTACAGCAGGAAACAAAAGGGAACAAATAAAGCAAATACAGAAGTTATTGTTTCCTGAATATTAGGAGTTCAGCAAGTAGATTATCTCATTTTTTTACCAGCCTCCATCAGTCACCCAGCCGGCTGTTCGTAATTATAAAATGCACATATTAACCTACTGTCTGAAGGGACAAGGAGGCAGCGAAGTGACTCGCCAGTATCCCTGCCTCACACATAATCAGGTTTCTATCCTTATGCACGTTGGTAGTATTCCACCACGTTTGGATCCTTGATCTGAAGGCTTTCTTGGTTGCCTGGACTTTCTTTTTGCTTGTGGTGGTTGTGGGGAGCTCAAGGAAAAAACAGATATCCTGAGTTACGACCTGGAGACAATAAAAGCGTGTTCTTTCTGATCTCACTAAAAGGCTGGAAGATTTTTGAACCCTTATGTTGTGATCTAGCTCTGCAATACTTCTAGCTGCACCTCGGTTTCTGTACTGAAGGGTGAACTATGCAACCCATGAGTCTATATCAGGGCATAAGTATAGCACTTAGCATAAAAATGGGAACTTGTGTATTGAGCCAAACCCAATTATTTGAAAATTAATCAGTGCCATGCATCCTCAGGGGGAGGGCTGTAATACCAAGTGCTGGTTTGAAATGTCATCTTTTCTGTGGGAGAATTCTCTATAGGTAACATGCTAACTGTTTTCACTCTAATTTTAGGCAAACAGAAATTGGAATTCACTGAGTTTGGCAAAGAAAATTCTGCCTTTGATCAATGCCATAGCAGATTTCAGCTTGCTCCGTTTTGAAAGTCATGCTGATGTGAAAAGCAAGCTTTTTCACTGATGTTTGGCATCGTAACCGGAGCTGGCACTCTTAGGCAATGCTTAAATTATACATTATATCAACCAGTGTGAAATACTGAGCCTTATTAAGATAGCCAAAAGCCTTCTTTATAGTTGATTTATTAGAGCTTGAAATTAACTTTTCACAGTCCAGCTCAAATAGCAAAGTAGATACAGAAATCGAGCTCTATCTGCACTAAGTTTCCCCATGGTTATCTCCAGTTTTCTCTCCAGTCCCTTGCAATGCATCTATACTCCGTGAAGACCCCAGTGCCCAGACATGTCAAAACACCGGGCATCAGCTGTCAGCCTCATGCCCATTGTAAATGGCTGTGCCAATCTTGCAGTCGCTTGGAATGGTCTCCTGAAAAAATGGAACTTTAAAAAAAACATGTTTACCCTGGGCTCCCCCAGGTACTCAGGTGTGTGGGTGGTGGGCTGCACCAGGGTGGCTGGTGCTGGAGATGTTCCACTCTGGTGTGTTTCAGCTGAGCACTTTTTCCCCTCCTGACACAGTGTATGGCTGGGATGTCAGGAGCTCAGGCTGTATCTTCATGGGGCTTCAGTTTTTGTTACGATGGCAACATTGGACAAGATGCACTGGCCCACTTCCTTGATAGCATGCAAGTACAAAGTAGGTGTCTGTAGCCAAGAGACCTGGAAAATATCCATTCCATGCAGTTGCATGCTCCACAAGAACATTTCCTAACATGACATAAGAAACCTGAGTCCTATTCCAAACAAACCACAATATAATAACCCTCCAACAATGCCTTCAAGTATATTATATTGCAGAAAAATGGTAGGAGCCAACCATGGGCATCACTGTTGTCCCAGGTCACATAGATGTCCCTAAGGAGTTTGTAATGCCCCACACTATGGGAAAAAAATAAATAGGACCCTCCAGCTGTATAGAGCTGAGTTGTCCACGAGTCAGTGAGATGATATTTCTCAGCCATCTGGGAGGACAGTGGCAGATGGTAATTTCATCCGATACTTCATCTCCCAGCTAATTACAGAAAAGTGGGACGACAGAAGACAAAAACGCAAGCCTGGTGTGCCCTTGTGTCCTAGTAGTCAGCCCACCCTTTGAATAAGATTTATGGCTAGGATGTCCCTTTCGAAGTCTTCAGAACTTCCTCCACTTTCCTTGTTCCTGTGCCTCATCAGGTACTTTCTTGGGTTTTCTGATGAATATTAGTTGTTCACCTCTTGAATTTGTTAAAAGCATCATTAAAACAACAAGTCCATCATCTGTAGAGTAGTAGGGAGAGTTACAAATCTCTGCCCCTTGAATATGGGGACTAGCTCCCAGTGCAGTTGCATTCTAAACTTTTCCCCTGAGAGTGTGCTTCTAGCGACCTGACACAGCTATCAGGTCTCTGATGAAATCAGTAGATATGGAGCTCCCACATCTTGTGCTCTGCCTCTATTTGATACTTCAAGGCAGGGCACGGGTCTGGAGCTCCAGGTACTGCGAGGTATAATTTCCCCCTATTTAGGATGGCAAAAATGAGAAGCGAGGCATCCAGAACCATTAGCCAGCATGACCATGTCTTCTGTTGATCTCAAACAGCTTTCAGCATCCTGCTTTTGTAGTATACCCAGACAGGGGTCTTCGTTTTAGGTGACTGGAAGCTCTTGCTTTTCCCTTTCCTGCAGAGATGTCCTAGGGCAGACCTCCCACACTTGCAGCTGCCCCATACCTCCCCTGCCCTGGCTTCTGCCTTTCCCACTTGGTAACCGCCTTCCCCAGCCCTCAGCCTTCTGTGGGATGGGCAGCTCTGCAGTGAGGACAGGCTGGATCGATGGGCCACTCTGTGAGGTTCAACAAGGTCAAGTGCCGGGTCCTGCATTTGGGCCACAACAACCCCCTGCAACGCTCCAGGCCTGGGGCTGAGGGGCTGGGAAGCTGCCCAGGAAAAAGGACAGTATGAGCCGGCATGTGCCCAGGTGGCCAAGAAGGCCAGCAGCATCCTGGCCAGCATCAGGGACAGTGTGGCCAGCAGGACCAGGGCAGAGATTGTTCCGCTGTACTGGTCACTGGTGAGGCCACGCCTTGAATCCTGGGTTCAGTTTTGGGTCCCTCACGGCAAGACAGACACTGAGGGGCTGGAGCGTGTCCAGAGAAGGGACCGGAGCTGGGGAAGGGTCTGGAGCACAAGTGCTGTGAGGAGCAGCTGAGGGAGCTGGGGGTGTTCAGCCTGGAGAAGAGGAGGCTCAGGGAGACCTTATCGCTCCCTACAACTCCCTGAAAGGAGGATGCAGAGAGGTGGGTGTTGGTCTCTTCTCCCATGTGACAGGTGATGGGACAAGAGGAAACGGCCTCAGGTTGTGCCAGGGCAGGTTTAGATCAGGTAGTGGAAAAAACTCCTTCCCGGAAAGGGCTGTCAGGTGTTGGAACGGGCTGCCCAGGGAGCGGGGAGTCACCATCCCTGGAGGGATTTAAGAGGCATGGGGATGAGATGCTCAGGGACATGGTTAGTGGTGGGTTTGGCAGCGCTGGGTTAACAGTTGGACTGGATGGTCTTAAAGATCTTTTCCATCCTAAACTATTTTATGATTCCGTGGTGCTTTATCATCCCATGCCTGGGTGGCAAAAGCAGGGAGGAGACACAACATCCAGAGTAAATCTGTGGATTTAAATTATATTTGGGTGGGAGGGACATCCAATGACACTTTGAGCCTCTCCCTCAATGGCACAGATAAACCTTTTAGCTTTAAAACCTGTCATCAAGATAGTCTGCTCGGGAAGAGTCACATTTCTGCACCCATGCTGTGCCCAGCACGTTCTTAGCAGTTCTTTGAGTTTTTAGGGTCTCTTGGTACCAAGATACTCATCAGCAAGGGCAGCGATGTCACGCAGCCCCGACTACCAACAGGGCAGGGGGCACCCCTGCTTCTTTTAGCAGG